>NC_091207.1:20256658-20274158 GCF_040958095.1 Procambarus clarkii | reverse complement strand
TATCTTGAGATGATTTCGGGGCTTTAGTGTCCCCGCGGCCCGGTCCTCGACCAGGCCTCCACCCCCCCAGGAAGCAGCCCGTGACAGCTGACTAACACCCAGGTACCTATTTTACTGCTAGGTAACAGAGGCATAGGGTGAAAGAAACTCTGCTCATTGTTTCTCGCCGGCGCCCGGGATCGAACCCGGGACCACAGGATCACAAGTCCAGCGTGCTGTCAGCTCGGCCGACCGGCTCCCCAGTGACCGCCTTCTTTCCCAGCATTACAAAATGCTGGGAAAGAATTGGGGCCACCTGAAGAATTTCAAGTGGGTCAAAATAATTTACCCTTTTATTGAATTGATTGGGGCAATAGGGAAGGAGAGGAGGTAAAGGGAAGGTGAATGCCCCATCTCATTCCTTCCTCACCCACCTCTTACCCCATCCCCCTCCGCTTTGAACGTGTTCGCTAACCATTTCTGAACGTTTTCTTTGGTCTGTACTTCTACATCTTGATTGGGTCATTATGTGGCGGTAATATTAGTGTGGGCGTGACGCTACCCGGACCACGGGTGGTTTAGCAGCTCTCCCTTCCTGGGGAATACCTTGGTGAGAGTAACGTGTGAACACTGGCCGGGGCCGGGGCGACCTCGGGGGTGTAGTAGAGAGGTTCAGTGGTGTCTTAAGGGGGTTGGGGGGGGCACGTGTGGGGGGGTGCCAAAGGAGGGGGGGGAGTGCTTTGTTTACATGTGGGGAAGAGGGAGGGGAGGACGTGCCCTGTTCGTGTTAGGTGTTCTAGGAAAATACTTTACTTCACCTCCTTCCTCCTCCCCCCCCCCTCAAAAAAAAAAAAAAAAAAAAAAAAAAAGCAGAGTGGTGATAAGCGGAGACACTAGCAAAGCTGCCCCACTATGCGTCGCTCTTCAGGTGGGGAGCAGTGACGTTGCCCGTGACGTGAGCGAGGACGTGAGCCAGTAGTGTGCTAGGTGACGAGTGAGTGACGACGCAATAGCTTACCCTGAAGGCTGGGAGCTAGACTGGCTAATTATTGCGGGCTCCGCGCTCGTTAAACTTAACCAAGGTCAGTTCTTGTTGCCAGCTGGTGGCTGCGGGCGGCTCCCAGGGTGGGAGAATTGCCCCGGACACGTTCTGAACGTGGCGAGCTCAAACTTTATACACCAATAGCTTCAACCTCGACTCGTAATTCTGTGGCGCGGGTTCGATTCCCGCACGAGGCAGAAACAAATGGGCAAAGTTTCTTTCACCCTGAATGCCCCTGTTACCTAGCAGTAAAATAGGTACCTGGGTGTTAGTCAGCTGTCACGGGCTGCTTCTGGGGGTGGAGGCCTGGTCGAGGACCGGGCCGCGGGGACACTAAAAGCCCCGAAATCATCTCAAGATAACCTCGCACATCATAAAAATCTTTGGCAAGAGTGCCAAGAAGTAAGATTACAAATCGCATGGAATCACATCATCTCCATTACCCTGGACAACACGGGTTCACAACAGGGCGCTCTTGTTGACCAGACCACACACTAGAAGGTGAAGGGACGGCGACGTTTCGCTCAACTCGATTGTGAGAATCGACTTGAGAATGGTCCAGGACGGACCGAAACGTCGTCGTCGTCCCTTCACCTTCTAGTGTGTGGTCTGGTCAACATACTTTAGCCAGGTTATTGTGACTCATCGCCTGCATAGGGCACACTTGCCTCTCACAGTTGCTAGGTCACTATGACCTGACCTTAGGTCCCATGGAAGACTGGCAAAATACAGATGTAATATTCACAGGCTTTGCTAAACCCTTCGACAAATGTGATCATGGCCATGGTCACAACCAGGCTGTGACTCGTACGTCAGGCTGCGAGCAGCCGCGTCCAACAGCCTGGTTGATCAGTCCGGCAACCAGGAGGCCTGGTCGACGACCGGGCCGCGGGGACGCTAAGCCCCGGAAGCACCTCAAGGTAACCTCAAGGTATGGTTTTATAGCCCACAAAATGCGTGCAAAAGGAATTACTGGCAAAGTTGGCTCTCCCGAACAAAATGCAGAGTGTAATAGTCAACACAGTCAAATCCGGATCACCCAGCACAAGTCGAGTCCCCCAAGTGTACCGTACCTGCTCTGGTACCGTCTCATCCTCGTATCAGACAGACAAGGTTACAAACTACACTACTGTATCGTCATTTGCAGATGACACCAGGATTGTCATGCGAGTAGACTTGATGATTGCTTGATTGTATTGTAGACACTATAGCACGGTAAACCTACACTCTGATGTTAAACAGGTGTTTCAATGGGCCACGGATAATATGCTACTTAATAAAGATAATATCCAGCTCCTGAACTGTGAAAAACCGAAAATGTAAAAACGGAAATCATATAAAACGCAGTTAGATCACACTGCCTTACCTTCGGGTTACCTTGAGATGATTTCGGGGCTTAACGTCCCCGCGGCCCGGTCGTCGACTAGACCTCTTGGTAGCTGGACTGGTCAATCAAGCCTGACCCATGAGTCACAGCCTGGTTGATCAGGTATCCTTTGGAGGTGCTTGGATACGGCGCACTAGAAATGTGTGTTTATCTCTCAGAATGTTCGGTAATACGTTTATTGCTTGTGATGTGTGTCTATGTATGTATTAACACAATGTACTGAACGGGGTGAGAATAGCTTGAGCTACCTCATCCCTTTATGTGTATTTTACCTCAATAAACTTATTTCACTAGAACGAAAAAGCCATATAAATGATCTAGAAGTAATCATGGCAGAAGTCGTTACTTTCAAATAATACAATAAATTAGCCATCACGACTGCAATAAAAATGACAGGTTGGATAACAAGAACCTGTCATACAAGGGATGCCGTACCAATGATATTTTTCAAGATGCTTTTATTATTATTAACATCTTTATTGACAAAATTAATTACAATTCGCTAGTGCTCTCTACTACTAGACCAGACGACCAGCTGGGAGGCCTGGTCGGAGACCGGGCCGCGGGACAGTTGATACCCGGCACCTCCATAAAGTACACAAACTAGAAAAAACTAGTTAAGGTAGACTCTCTAGAGAGGAATAGTGTTGTACACTAACAACCCTATTCAGAACCTGAGGAAGTTCTGGCCTAGAGCGCGTGCAAAGGTCTTTTCCCTGTAAATATCCACTCTATTAGACACCTAATTTATTAGGACTAATTGAACGTTCTAAATCTGTATTCTTCAAAGCTCAGAGAAGAGAGAGACTAATTTACACATAGCAAGTATTAGAGGGAGTGGTTCTGACTGCACACAGAAATGTCACATGGAACTAGTAGGCTTGGCATGATATGCAAGATAGCCCCATTGTAATGCAGAGGTGTTATAGGTACCCTGGCGGAGACTCATCAACATGGAAGACTTAAGACTGTTGAGCGCGCACTCGCTACACATCGGGCCCAGCTCTCACTGTCTTCAAGAGAGCTTTTTATCAACTCACGACATAACTCGATAAACACATTCAAAGGATACCCGATTGTTTAACCATGTTGTAATTAATACGTCAGGCTGCGAGCAGCAACAGCCTGGTTAACGAGACGAATCTCCCACAAAGTAGCCTGTATAAGGGGTGATTTTGGAGCTTTGTAAAGGGGGGGGAGAGGGGAAGGTGTTGGAAATGCGTGCGTCCGCGCGCTTGCTGAGGGAGGTGGTGGTGGTGGTCGGGCATGAGTACTGGTCTCCTCCAATGTTGACTGGTGAAGACGCGCCGCGACACTTGGTTCACCAGTCACTGGAGCAGTGAAGGGGGGGGGGGGGCGCTGTGTTCCTGTCGTGTGGTCTTGGATAACTTGGGTGTGTTTTATGGAGAATTGAACGTGTTTGTGACGTGTCTGGGAATATTTACGGAGTCTTTTGGGAGAGTGGGATGTACCTGAATCATAGCCTGGTTGATCAGGTATACGTTTGAGGTGTTTGAAAGAGTTCTCTCTCGAAAATCGTGAGTGGCCTTATAGTTATGCCGCTTATGCAAGGGCCAGGAGACCTGGTCGAAGACCGGGCCGCGGGGACGTTGAGCCCCGTAATCATGGCACGGTAAGGAAGGCATGTGTGGAGGGAGTGTTGAACGGTCTTGGGCCCTTCATGTTGATGGAGTTCTCTCTCAGCGTACCTATTGCACATGTGCATTTCACTGTGGCTATTTTTGCACATCCTGCCATGCCTTCTGGCTTCATGTGATGTAATCTCCGTGTTCGGATTTGGAACAATTCCTTCTGATATTTTCCAAGTGTAGATTATTATGTATATCTGCCGCCTACGCTGTAGAAAATAAAGATTTAGAACTTTTAATCGGTCCCAATAATTTAGATAGCTTATAAGAGTGGATTCTAGCGGTAAATGATCTTTGCACGATCTTAGGTGAGGAGTTTCTCCGGCTCTGAATGGGGCTGTTAGTGTGCAACAATATTCCACCCTAGAGAGCACTAGTGTCTTACAAAATTTCATCATTGTGGATGATTGTATCATCAGAGTAGAACAACTCTCAGAACCCTCTCCAGGTATGTTCCTGGTGTTGATATTCTTGAGTCGTGCCAGCTACTCTGTGTTCTTTAAAGGTAAGGTCTTGACCCCTTTCTCCCCCCCCCCCTCTCTCTTGCCCCTTCATTTCTTCCCCACCTCTCTTTTGCCCCTTTCCTTTCCGTTCTTCCCCACCTCTCTCTCTTGCCTTTCCTTTCTCCCCCCCCCCCCCTCTCTGGCCCCGTTCCATCCCCGACCACTCGCAACTTAATTTCCTCCCCCCCCCCTCCCCCCTCAGTTGTCAGGTCAGGGCCTCGTTATCTGCGTCTCCTGGTGACGTAAGCTCCAAGTGGAACCTTTCAGCTCCCGCTGAATACTCTTGAATATAAATGGCACACGCGGAGGGAATCAAAAGGTAAATGCCAATTTCCTCTTGAGACGCGGCGCCCGAGAAGACTCCGGGTGCTTGTCTCCCAGTCCACCTTCCCTACCTCAAGGTCCACCTTCCCTACCTCAAGGTCCACCTTCCCTACCTCAAGGTCCACCTTCCCTACCTCAAGGTCCGCCTTCCCTACCTCAAGGTCCGCCTTCCCTACCTCAAGGTCCGCCTTCCCTACCTCAAGGTCCGCCTTCCCTACCTCAAGGTCCGCCTTCCCTACCTCAAGGTCCGCCTTCCCTACCTCAAGGTCCGCCTTCCCTACCTCAAGGTCCGCCTTCCCTACCTCAAGGTCCGCCTTCCCTACCTCAAGGTCCGCCTTCCCTACCTCAAGGTCCGCCTTCCCTACCTCAAGGTCCGCCTTCCCTACCTCAAGGTCCGCCTTCCCTACCTCAAGGTCCGCCTTCCCTACCTCAAGGTCCACCTCCCTTACCTGGCGACGCCACAACCTGTCACTCACTTGCGGGTGTTGGAGTGAAGGAGAGTGTAATACTTTGGCGAGTGAGAGGATGTAGGCGTGGGTGTGGTGCGGTTTGGATACTGTTTTAAGAGTGTCCACGGGGGGAGAGTGGCGAGAGCCGAAGCTGTTGGGTTGAGTAAGGAGTAATTGCAGGAAGACCTTGCGGTCTTCACCGCGGTTAGCTGTTGGGGAAATGTTAACCGCGTTCATTAGTTAGCATAAGGCACTGGTGGCGCGGATGAGGTCACGGCAGTAGTGCCGCGAAGTGACACACCGTGTCGTGTGCGTTCAGGTGCGTGGATGGGTCAGGACTGGATACATTAGATGGGCTTGAGTGGATGAGAGGAGGCTGTAATGGGGTGGGTGTGTGTATACTCGACTATTTGTGCTTGCGGGGGTTGAGCTCTGGCCCTTTGGTCCCGCCTCTCAACCGTTAATCAACTAATGTACAGGTTCCTGAGCCTACTGGGCTCTTATCATATCTACACTTGAAGCTGTGTATGGAGTCAGACTCCACCACATCACTTCCTAATGCATTCCATTTGTCTACTTCTGACTCTGAAAAAAATTCTTTCTAACGTCTCTATGGCTCATTTGGGCACTCAATTTCCACCTGTGTCCCCTAGTGCGTGTGCCTCTCGTGGTAAATAGTGTGTGTGTGTGTGTGTGTGTGTGTGGTTGTGTGTGTGTGTGTATGATGTGTGGTTGTGTGTGTGTGTGTGTGAGATTGTGTGTGTGTGTGTATGATGTGTGGTTGTGTGTGTGTGTGATGTGTGGTGTATGATGTGTGGTTGTGTGTGTGTGTGTGTGTGTGTGTGTGTGTGTGTGTGTGTGTGTGTGTGTATGATGTGTGGTTGTGTGTGTGTGTGTGTATGTGATTGTGTGTGTATGTGATGTGTATGTGATGTGTGTGTGTGTGTGCGTGCGTGTGTGCGTGCGTGTGGTGTGTGTGTGTGTGTGTGGAGGTGGTGTGTGTGCGTAGTGGGGGGGGGGAAGATTATGTAACCTGGCCTCGTTGCTTCACGAACATTCCTCGGCTTTATTATTTGTTTACCTGAATATTTTTTGTGCCTCTTCTCAAGCTTTGTTAGAACTGATGCCTTTTTTTGTTTATATTTGTTGATGTTTGTCAGTGTTGGTGTGTGTGTGTGTGTGTGTGTGTGTGTACTCACCTAGTTGTGTCTGCAGGATCGAGCATTGACTCTTGGATCCCGCCTTTCGAGCATCGGTTGTTTACAGCAATGACTCCTGTCCTATTTCCCTATCATACCTGGTTTTAAAATTATGAATAGTATTTGCTTCCACAACCTGTTCCTGAAGTGCATTCCATTTCCCCACTACTCTCACGCTAAAAGAAAACTTCCTAACATCTCTGTGACTCATCTGAGTTTCAAGCTTCCATCCATGTCCTCTCGTTCTGTTACTATTCCGTGTGAACATTTCGTCTATGTCCACTCTGTCAATTCCTCTGAGTATCTTATACGTTCCTATCATGTCCCCCCTCTCCCTTCTTCTTTCTAGTGTCGTAAGGCACAATTCCCTCAGGCGCTCTTCATACCCCATCCCTCGTAGCTCTGGGACGAGTCTCGTTGCAAACCTCTGAACCTTTTCCAGTTTCATTATATGTTTCTTCAGATGGGGACTCCATGATGAGGCGGCATACTCTAAGACTGGCCTTACGTAGGCAGTGTAAAGCGCCCTAAATGCCTCCTTACTTAGGTTTCTGAATGATGTTCTAACTTTTGCCAGTGTAGAGTACGCTGCTGTCGTTATCCTATTAATATGTGCCTCAGGAGATAGATTAGGTGTTACGTCCACCCCCAGGTCTCTTTCACGCGTCGTTACAGGTAGGCTGTTCCCCTTCATTGTGTACTGTCCCTTTGGTCTCCTATCTCCTAGTCCCATTTCCATAACTTTACATTTGCTCGTGTTGAATTCTAGTAGCCATTTCTCTGACCATCTCTGCAATCTGTTCAGGTCCTCTTGGAGGATCCTGCAATCCTCATCTGTCACAACTCTTCTCATCAACTTTGCATCATCCGCAAACATCGACATGTAGGACTCTACGCCTGTAAACATGTCGTTAACATATACAAGAAATAGAATTGGTCCCAGCACCGATCCTTGTGGTACTCCACTTGTTACTGTTCGCCAGTCCGACTTCTCGCCCCTTACCGTAACTCTTTGGCTCCTTCCTGTTAGGTAGTTCCTTATCCATTCTAGGACCTTTCCCCCCACCCCCGCCTGCCTCTCGAGCTTGAACAGCAGTCTCATGTGCGGTACTGTATCAAAGGCTTTTTGGCAGTCCAGAAATATGCAGTCTGCCCAACCATCTCTGTCCTGTCTTATCCTCGTTATTTTATCATAGAATTCCAGAAGGTTTGTTAGGCACGATTTCCCTGTCCAGAACCCATGTTGATGTTTGTTCACAAACCTAATGTTCTCCAGGTGTGCAACCAGTCGCAGCCTAATTATTCTTTCCAGTATTTTACAGGGGATGCTTGTCAGTGATACAGGTCTGTAGTTAAGTGCCTCCTCCCTATCTCCTTTCTTGAAGATCGGCACGACATTTGCCTTCTTCCAGCAACTGGGCAATTCTCCTGACATAAGTGACTCATTAAAGATCATTGCCAGAGGCACGCTGAGGGCCTGTGCTGCTTCTTTTAGTATCCACGGTGATACTTTGTCTGGTCCAACTGCTTTAGTTGCATCTAGAGTTGTCAACTGTTTCATTACCTCCTCTGCTGTCACCTCTATATCTGATAGTCTTTCATCTAGGGTAACCCCTTCCAACAATGGGAGCTGCTCAGGCTCGGTAGTGAACACTCCATGGAAACTGGCATTCAGTGCCTCGCAGATTTCCTTGTCACTTTCAGTATATGCCCCCTCTGTCTTCCTTAGTCTTGTCACTTGGTCGTTCACCGACATTTTTCTTCTTATATGACTGTGTAGTAACTTGGGTTGTTTTTTCGCTTTGATTGCAATATCGTTCTCATAGTCCCTTTCCGATGTTCGTCTTATGTTAATGTAATCGTTCCTAGCTCTGTTGTATCTGCTTCTGTTGTCCTCTGTTCTTTGTCTTCTGTACTTCCTCCACTCCCGTCTGCTGGCCATTTTTGCTTCCTGACACTGTCTATTAAACCATGGGTTATTATATTCCTTCTTATTTTTTCCCTTTACCGTTGGTATAAATCTCTCTTCGGCCTCCTGGCATTTCTGTATGACTAGGTCCATCATATCTTGGACTGTTTTTCCTCTAATTTCTTCCTCCCACTGCACTTCACCCAGATAGTCCCTTATCCTCATATAGTCCCCTTTCCTGTAGTCAGCTCTCCTTTCCCAGATCTCTTGTCCCATGGTCATAAGTTTGAATTCCATCATGTAGTCAAAGACTAGGACACAATGGTCACTGGCCCCTAGAGGTATTTCATGCTCTAAATTCTCGATATCTTCTACGTTCTGGGTGAAAATCAGGTCTAATAGGCTCGGTGCATCTCCTCCTCTTTCCCTTGTGTCTTCCTTCACATGTTGTGTCAGGAAATTCCTGTCTATAACATCTACTAATTTTGCTCCCCACGTTTCGTCCCCTCCATGGGGATTCCTTGATTCCCAATTTATCTCTCCATGATTTAGGTCCCCCATGATCAGCAGCTTCGCTCTCATTCTGTGGGCTAGTGTTGCTGCCTTCTGCAGTTCATCTATACATGCTTTGTTGTTGTCATCATACTCCTGCCTGGGTCTTCTACTGTTTGGTGGGGGATTGTAGATTACCAGGATCACAATCTTCCTCCCATCTACTGTCAGAGTTCCATGTATGAAGCTTGTGCACTCATTGGTAACTCGATTTCCCAGGTCTTCAAACTTCCATTTCCGCTTTATTAGGAGTGCTACTCCCCCTCCCTGTCTCTGTGTCCTCTCTTTTCGTATCACCTGGTACCCTTCCGGAAAGATTGCATCTGAGATCATGTCATTAATTTTAGTTTCCACAATTGCAACTATGTCAGGATCTGCTTCACTCACTCTTTCTTTTATCTCTTCTGCTTTATTAGATACCCCATCAGCATTGGTGTACCAAACCTTGAGATTCTTCATGGAAACTCTTGTACCAGAGTTCTCCCTTTCTCTGGGGGTCTGGGGGGATCTGGGGGATGTCTGGGGGGTGACTGGGGGCAGAGGGGATCTGGGGGATCTGGGGGGTGTCTGGGGGATGACTGGGGGCGGGGAGGGTCCGGGGGATGTCCGGGGGGATCCGGGGGGTGTCTGGGGGGGTCCGGGGGGTGTATAGGGGGTGAAAGAGTTCAGGAGGGGGGTGTTCAGAAAGAGTGCTTGGGGGGCTACTGGGGGCTGGGCTTCTAGGAAGGTAGGTAGGAGGGTCTGGGGTAGGGCCTGGGTAGGTAGGTCTGGAGTAGGAAGGGCATACTGGGTCTGAAGATTGGGGAGGGCATAGAGGGGTTGGGAGACAGATAGAGGTTGAGAGGTTGGGAGGGGGAAGGATAGAGGAGGTGGGGGGGACCTCCCACCTCCCTCGCAAGGGTGGGGGGTCACATGGAAGGAGAGGGGATGAGGAGGGGTGAGGGCTGGGTAGGCTTTGGGTGTTGAGAGGATGAGGTCTGGGTGGGTTCTTGGGGTTGAGGGGATGAGGTCTGGATGGGTTTTGGGGGTTGAGGGGATGAGAGCTGGGTGGGTTTTGGGGGTTGAGGGGATGAGGGCTGGACGGGTTTTGGGGGCTGAGGTGATGAGGGGGTCCTTGGAATGTGGGATGAATTTGACTCCAGTGGGGTCAGAGGGGTCAAGGGATGTGCTGGGGAGATAAGCAGGGGCGGCTGATTTGGGAAAGGGGTGACCTGAGAAGCACGTGTGAGCTGGTTAGCATGGGGTGGTTTAGCACTGGGGTGTGTAGCTGCGCTCAAATGGGAAGAGTCGTACTGTTGTTTGCTTGCTCTGTGGGCAATCTGTTCCTCCTTCGTCATGAATTTGTCAATAAATACGTTGTAGTAATTTTCGCTACCTCTGAGTAGGTGTTTGTGATGCAGTATGTAATCCACTGCCTCTTCGTTAGTGAACTGTACCAGGACAGGTCGTTTCCTGTTACAGTTGTATGGTCCAATGCGTCGGTGGACTTGCACCTCATTCCCTGCCATCTGGGCTCTCATGTCTCTCAAGATCCCCTGTAGTTCCAAATCCTCAACCTCCATCCTTTCCTGCCTCGATGGTGCCCTGGCTTCAAGTAATCCATGGATTATGATTGTCCTCTTTCTCAGTTCATGGTCATGCTGGTGGCCCTCTCCCTGGCTGACCCCCACCCCTCCTACACCCGCTACTCCACCTACTACTACTCCCCCTTCCCCTGCCAAGCTTCCCTTATTCCTGCCAAATTCATTAGTAAGCCTAGATATTTCTCCTTGCCATTCTACCCTGCTCTTCCTGATTTCCTCTTGAATATAATCCATAAACTCTTGTTTGAGTCTTTGAACCTCGCCCTGTATCTTATTAAAGACTTCACTTTTAATCCCCTGGATTAGATCACCTATCCAAACATCCCTCTTCTCTACAAATTTCCCAATCATCTTCTCCACAAACCTATCTTCTTCCTCAATCATAATACTGTTGGACCTAGACACCCTTCCTGACCTAGTCATTGCTATACTGCAACCTTACCCACAGGGGTTCCAAGTATCTTACCGTCCTGCTAACACAATAGGTGAGTGAATCTCCAAGCGTCGTCCCGCGTGGTGGTAGAAGGTTGCTGCCGGGGTGAGGTCACGCGGTCAGAGGTCGGTGAGGTCTGCTCCCACACTGCCACAATTACTTCCTCAACTATTTTGAATTACGCTATTTAAACTGTTTTTCTTCACTACCTTATGGCTCTGGCCAAAACTCAAGGTTTTTTCATTCACTTGTACACACTTTTTCACTTCGAAGTTGCCTGATTACCCCTCCCACTCAACTAGTGAGACAGGAGCTCCCAACCCACGTCCACCCAACACGATGGTCACAAGACAAGTGTGTGTGTGTGTGTGTGTGTGTGTGTGTGTGTGTGTGTGTGTGTGTGTGTGTGTGTGTGTGTGTGTGTGTGTGTGTGTGTGTGTGTGTGTGGCGCGCCACAGTGTAGCCGCTCCAGGCGGACGTCATCACTTTCCCAAACACAGACACACAGACACTCACTCTCTCACTCACTCACTCACTCTCACTCTCTCACTCTCTCACTCTCTCACTCTCTCACTCACACACTCACACACTCTCACTCACACACTCTCACTCTCACATTCACTCTCACACACACACACTCACACACACACACACACACACACACTCACACACACACACTCACACACACACACTCACACACACACTCTCACACACACACTCTCACACACACACTCTCACACACACACACTCACACACACACTCTCACACACACACTCTCACACACACACTCTCACACACACACTCTCACACACACACTCTCACACACACTCTCACACTCTCCTCACACACACACTCCTCACACACACTCACACACACTCACACACACTCTCACACACACTCTCACACACACTCTCACACACACTCTCACACACACTCTCACACACACTCTCACACACACTCTCACACACACTCTCACACACACTCTCACACACACTCACACACACACACACACACACACACACACACACACACACACACACACACACACACACTCACACACACACACTCTCACACACACTCTCACACACACTCTCACACACACACTCTCACACACACACACTCCTCACACACTCTCACACACACTCTCACACACACACTCTCCTCACACACACACTCCTCACACACTCTCACACACACTCTCACACACACTCTCACACACACTCTCTCACACACTCTCACACACACTCTCACACACACTCTCACACACACTCTCACACACACTCTCACACACACTCACACACACTCACACACACTCACACACACTCACACACACACACACACACACACACACACACACACACACACACACACACACACACAGGCCTTCATGACAATGGGGCCGTGTGGGGAGGGTGGGGTGTGCTAGATTGCCTAACACACTCCCCACTTGCTCTCCTCCCCCTCCTCCCCC
This sequence comes from Procambarus clarkii, assembly GCF_040958095.1. Taxonomy (NCBI): domain Eukaryota; kingdom Metazoa; phylum Arthropoda; class Malacostraca; order Decapoda; family Cambaridae; genus Procambarus; species Procambarus clarkii. The sequence goes on along the minus strand of NC_091207.1, from coordinate 20,261,678 downwards.
TTCCCCTCCTCCCCCTCCTCCCCCTCCTCCCCCTTCCCCTCCTCCCCCTCCTCTCCTTCCCCTTCTCCCTTTCCCCTCCTCCCCCTCCTCTCCTTCCCCTTCCCTTCCTCTCTTTCTCCTCCTCCTTCCCTTCTTCCTCCTCCTTCCCTTCCTTCTCAAGTCTCTTGCAACACCCTCATGTTGCACCGCCTTCATCCCCATCCCCCCTGAGAAGCTAGTGCACATTTCTCCAGCACCCCCTGTAGTACCCTTAGGGGCGTCACCTTCGTCCCTGGGGGGGGGGGCTGCAGAACTCTAAAGAGCGTCACCTTCGTCCCTACCTACCTACCTACCTTGAGGTGCTTCCGGGGCTTAGTGTCCCCGCGGCCCGGTCGTCGACCAGGCCTCCTGGTTGCTGGACTGATCAACCAGGCTGTTAGACGCGGCTGCTCGCAGCCTGACGTATGAGTCACAGCCTGGTTGATCAGGTATCCTTTGGAGGTGCTTATCCAGTTCTCTCTTGAACACTGTGAGGGGTTTGCCAGTTATGCCCCTTATGTGTAGTGGAAGCGTGTTGAACAGTCTAGCCTATAATACTTCCAGGGGCGTCACTTTGGTCCCTGGAGGGCCGTGCAATACTTCCAGGGACGTTCCCTTAATACTCTCCGCAACCCAAAATACCACCTCCTTTGTTTCCAATTCATGTCAATAATTTCTTCAATAATGTGGTAAGTGTGAGCGGCTGAGGCAGTCCAAGGCTGTTCACGGCGAGAGGTTAAGGTTTGCCTTGTAATTAACTACTTGCCGGGATTTAGTAACATCAAATGCCAGGTTTTACAGACTAAGTCAACTTGAGCAAGTTTTCAAAGCATGAAAGAAATACCGGGTATGACATTGCCAACCCTGCTGAACAAGCCGAAGAACAGTTAGAGCACCTTTAGTTACAATTGGAGAACACTTAGCACAGGTCCTAGACCATACCAGAAGAACAGAGCGCCTTTAGTCACAATTGGAGAACACTTAGCTTAGGTCCCAGACCATACCAGAAGAACAGAGCGCCTTTAGTCAAAATTGGAGAACACTTAGCTTAGGTCCCAGACCATACCAGAAGAACAGAGCGCCTTTAGTCACAATTGGAGAACACTTAGCTTAGGTCCCAGACCATACCAGAAGAACAGAGCGCCTTTAGTCACAATTGGAGAACACTTAGCTTAGGTCCCAGACCATACCAGAAGAACAGAGCGCCTTTAGTCACAATTGGAGAACACTTAGCTTAGGTCCCAGACCATACCAGAAGAACAGAGCGCCTTTAGTCACAATTGGAGATCACTTAGCTTAGGTCCCAGACCATACCAGAAGAACAGAGCGCCTTTAGTCACAATTGGAGATCACTTACCACAGCTCCCAGACCAGGTATCTTCAGTCAGCCAATAAGAAATATTACCGCAACTAAAGGTACAAATCTTAAGACAACATCTTAAGATTGCCAACACGGATCTGGAGCAGGAAGATTATGCCTTTCGAAGCTGCTCAACCACTCGTGCAGAAGAAAAGCAGAATGCAGAGAATTGTGCTTTCGGGTGTGTGTGTGGGGGGGGGGGGTTGAGCTTCGGCTCTTTGGTCCCGCCCTTCAACTGTCCTGATTCTACAGGTTTCCGAGCCTGTTGGACTCTTACAATTCAAGAAATTATTTTTAACCTGCTAGTCTACGGGATGTTAAGTGTGTTGTTTAATAATGGTTGTGTTGAGTTCACTAGAAGAGAAGCAGAATGCAGCTGTGGTATACACAGACCTCCTTCAGTTTTCCTTATTACCTGATCAACCAGGCTGTGACTCATACGCCAGGCTGCGAGCAGCCGCGTCCAACAGCCTGGTTGATCAGTCCGGCAACCAGGAGGCCTGGTCGACGACCGGGCCGCGGGGACGCTAAGCCCCGGAAGCACCTCAAGGTAACCTCAAGGTAAGGTGACCTTGCAGGAGCATTTGATAAATGTGACCACGGAGTGATAGCCCACAAACTGAGGTCACTGGGAATAACGGGTAAAGTAGGGCGATGGATGCTGAATTTTCTGCCAAATCAAACGCAGAAAGTAACAGTCTTATCAAATAAAAGTCTTAAGCACACTGTAAAGGTCTGTACCTCAGGGTACGCCTGACAGCTGGGTGGACAGCGCTTCGGATTCGTAGTCCTGAGGTTCCGGGTTCGATCCCCGGCGGAGGCGGAGACAATGAATGGGCAAAATGTTTTTCACCCTGCTGCCCCTGTTACCTAGCAGTAAATAGGTACCTGGGAGTTAGACAGCTGCTACGGGCTGCTTCCTGTGGGTGGAGGCCTGGTCGAGGACCGGGCCGCGGAGACACTAAGCCCCGAAATCATCTCAAGATGATTTCGGGGCAGGGTACAGGGTATACGATTCATCCCCGCTTCTCTAGAGAATATAGATTTGGGCATTTTAGTCAGTCCCAGTAATTTAGATTGTTTATTGAGTAGATTCTAACAGTATAGGTATGGAAAACAAGACCTAAAACAAGATGTAGGGTACAAAACGCAATCATAGTAGGAAAACAGCATGTCAAGGGTTTGGGAACAATGATGTCTAACGACCTAACGTTTAAGGAGCATAACCAAGCAAATATTGAGTCAGCCAGAAAAATGATAGGATGGATTACGAGAACCTTCAAATCCAGGGATCCCATCACAATGGTTCTACTATTGAAATCACTTGTGCTGTCCCGTCTTGAGTACTGTTCAGTACTCGCTTCCCCGTTCAGAGATTGCTGAAATAGAGGGAATATAGAGAACATATACGGCAGGCATAGACGAGATAAAGCACGTAAACTATTAGGATAGTCTCGAAGCTCTCAAAATATACTCAATAAAGGAGAGGAGAGAGCGGTACCAATAATATATACATGGAGAATACTGGAGAGCCAGGTCCCACACTTGCACAGTAAAATAACATACTGTAGTGAAAGATACGGAAGGAAATGCAGATTAGAGCCAGTGAAGAGTTGATGTGCCATAAGCACAGAAAAAATGGGCACATGAACACGGAACACTGTATAAACACCGAAGGTCCACGGTTGTTCAACATCCTCCCAGCAAGTATAAGAAATATTGCCGGAGGAAAAGTAGAAGTCTTCACGGGAAAAACTGGACAGCTTTCTGCTGGACCAACCGGGCTGTAGTAGCTATGTGGGCTTGGAGCGGGCCGCACCAAGCATGCTGGACCAAACATTCACAATTCAAGCCTGTCCCCGGGCCGGCCTCGGGGAGCAGAACTCCTCCCATAACCCTATGCAGGTAAGCAACTTGACAGGATCTTGCAGGAAGATTTGTATCAATCAGTGTTGACCTGTGGGCGGCTTACCGCTCAGCCTCTGTGACGAGGCTCCGGCTGCCACGGGTTAGGCTACGCTGCAAAAGGAGAAAAAACTGGTCATATCATTAATATGTTGCAATAAACGCACGGTGGTGGTGGTGATGGCGCTACAGCCCCACTCCTGTGCCAGGTAAGTCCACTACGGGCTCACCATAGCCCGTGCTACTTGGGAACATTTGGTTCCGAGTAGGTGACTGTAAACCAAGGACGAGGATGGTGGTGGTAGTTAGGGATAATATTAGAGGGTGGAGGTTGCGTCAGTGTGGCGGCCCGGAGCACAAGTCAGCTGATGAAGGTATCGCTTGTGTGCGGGGGTGAAAGTTTGAGGTGAGTGCGGGCTGTGTGTAAACACTCTCCGCTCCCTCTCCGCTGGTGTAGAAAGTGGCAGGAGAGAGAGAGAGAGAGAGAGAGAGGAGCAAAGGTACACAAGCAGACAAGTAGGAGACGAGGGAAACGAGCAGGCCAGTAGGGGGAGGGGGGGTGAGAGGGGGGGTACATGAGCAGACAAGCTAGAGAGGGTGATTGGGGGGGGGGGAGGGGGTCTGGTACATGTGCAGACAACTAAGAGAGGGGTTTAGGTGTGTGTGTGTGTGGGGGGGGGGGGTTGGAGTGAACGTAGTCTTAACATGCGCAATATTTGGTATGTTGGTGAGAGTTCTGTTGGTCTTGTAGACGAGATCTTTTTCTCTTAATGCGTTCTTTTTTATGCCTCGTGTGTGTGTGTGTGTGTGTGTGTGTGTGTGTGTGTGTGTGTGTGTGTGTGTGTGTGTGTGTGTGTGTGTGTGTGTGTGTGTGTGTGTGTGTGTGCGCGTGTGTGTGTGTATGTGTGTGTGTGTGTGTGTGTGGGTTGTATCTTAATGTCACAACTAAGAATAACAACCTTGTGTTTACAACAAAAGTTATAACATGTAGCCAAGCCGCATGTACGTCTATATAATGTTTTGTTTATTCAATCCGGCCTAAAACTGAACTCCCGCCAGTTTTAACGGATGTGACTTGGTATTAAAATATCCACAGATGGCAACCTTAACGCAGGAGGAGGTTGACAACTAATGATTTTATTATTTATTTTGAGCGCGCATGTGGCCTGGGGGAGTGGGGGGGGGGTTCTGGGGGGTATGGGGTTCTCTGGCGTGGATCAATATGATGTACGCGCCTAATTGTGCTTTCTGGGGGGGGGGGGGGTGTTAGCTTCGACTCTTTGGTCCCGTCTCTCAACTGTCCGGATTGTACAGGTCCCAAAGCCTGTTGGGATCTTAGGCTTTAATTCATTATTTGTAACCTCCTAGGTTACGAGATGTTAAATAATGTTAGGAGATGTTAAAGATGTGTTGTTTAATAGTGTTTGTGTTGAGTAGTTAGTGTCTCACGCAGGAGCATATAACGACTGAACGTGTTGTGAGTGGAAGCCTAGGTGTGTGGGTGGTGGGTGGAAGCCTAGGTGTGTGGGTGGTGGGTGGAAGCCTAGGTGTGTGGGTGGTGGGTGGAAGCCTAGGTGTGTGGGTGGTGGGTGGAAGCCTAGGTGTGTGGGTGGTGGGTGGAAGCCTAGGTGTGTGGGTGGAAGCCAAGATAAATTGATTTTGCTGCGAGTGTTTTTAAACTGTTAAGGCTAACTTATTGCTTGGTTTTGCAGGTGGGTGGTTTGAAGAGGCTGTTGT
>NC_091207.1:20172320-20256158 GCF_040958095.1 Procambarus clarkii | reverse complement strand
ACAGGTCGTAAACTGAGCACTGGTAACCAAGAGGAACCTCTGGAGAACTTTCACATCCACGATGAACATCAATGATTATGAGACATACAAAAGAGCACTAAACTCAGCCACACAGAAAATCAGATCAGCCCAAAAAAAAAACTTAGAAAGTCAACCTCCCCAAAATATAAAGAACTATCCAAAACCGTTCTATGCCTATATAAGAAGCATAACCAAAACGGAGACTAACCAAGTTATAATGGACGAGGAAAGGGCAGCAAACACTCTAAATAAATATTAGATCAGTGTTCACACATCATCAGTGTTTACATCAGTGTTTTACATCATCAGTGTTCACACATCATCAGTGTTCACACATCATCAGTGTTCACACATTATCAGTGTTCACACATTATCAGTGTTTACATCAGTGTTTTACATCATCAGTGTTCACACATCATCAGTGTTCACACATCATCAGTGTTTTACATCAATGTTCACACTAGAAACAAAAGATGACATCCCATCAGCCACACATATGAATGCAGGAAGTAAAGAGAATGAATTTAGGGACATACTTATAACATGTGACATAATCAGGAAGAACATAGACAATCTAAATTACTCAAAAGCCTCAGGTGTGGTTGGAATCCAATCCAGAGTTATAAAGGAATGAACTGACAGAAGAACTATGCCTACAACTGAAATTACTTTTCACAAAATATCTGGACCAAGGGGTAGCCCCCCCCCCCCCCCCTTGAATGGAAATCAGCAAATGTCAGCAATCCTCGTGGCGCAGTGGTAAAACTCTCACCCGGCACTTCGCGAACAATTTAGCCTGGTTCGTATTTTGGCCTTGAAGAAATGATTAGGCGCTAATCCTTAGCTGTACGCCTTTGTACCCAGCAGTAAATGTGGGTAAACTGGGTAAATGGGTTACTTTTTACATTTGCTGCTGGGTTACATTTACATTTGCTGCTGGGTTACATTTATATTTACTGCTGGGTTACATTTACATTTGCTGTTGGGTACCATTTACTGGGTAAATGATACCCAGCAGTAAATGGGTACCTGGTTGTTAAACAATTTGGCGGGTCGTATTCTGGGGAATATTAGGTATAGGGACCTGCCCTAAACGCTATGCATGCTAGTGGTTTTACAAGAATGTAATGTAAACCCTAATTTTAAAAAAAGGCAGAAAGAGCTCAGCAGAAAACTACTGGCCAATCGACTTGACATGACACACTTGCAAGCTCGCGGAGAGAACCTTCAGGGCGGGAAACATTCACCATCTTTCAGTGAACAATCTTATACAATCGACACAACATGGGTTTGTTAAAAAATTGGTCTTGCCTAACAAATTTGTCACAATTTTAGAAACGGTCACCAGCTCCTTAGACGAAGACCTTCCGGTGGATGTAGTATACATGGATTTGGCTAAAGCTTTTAATAAGGTATCACATGCATGACTGGCAAAGAAATGACAGGCCCTTGGAATAAATGGTAAAATACTAGAATGGATACAACAATGGTTGAAACAAAGAAATCAAAGGGTCGTGCAAAGAAATCATAGTGGTCGTTCACAGTGGTCGTCCACAGTGGTCGTCCACAGTGGTGTCGTCCACAGAGGTCGTCCACAGTGGTCGTCCACAGAGGTCGTCCACAGTGGTCGTCCACAGTGATAAACGACGGGGGACATGGAGTCACACGACCACTGTCTACTGGGTCGAGGTGTATGACTGTTACCGTGACCGCAGATAATGTTGTCGTGGCCGGGCAGGTGAGACTGAGTCACTAGCCGCGCCCCCGAGGGAGTGTACTATAGCTGCCCCAGCACCTGTCCTCCTGGCGGCCACACTCTCCGCACCAACATCACTGCATCGATCTGCCCACTAACTTGTCACGTCTGGACTGTTCCGGACACTTGGGGGGGGGGGGGTGACACTGCTCCGGACACTTGGGGTTAAGGTGACACTGCTCCGGACACTTGCGGGGGTGACACTGCTCCGGACACTTGGGGGAAGGTGACACTGCTCCGAACACTTGGGGGGGACACTGCTCCGGACACTTGCGGGGGTGACACTGCTCCGGACACTTGCGGGGGTGACACTGCTCCGGACACTTAGGGGGGGGGGTGACACTGCTCCGGACACGTGGTGGGTGACACTGCTCCGGACACGTGGTGGGTGACACTGCTCCGGACACGTGGTGGGTGATGCTCACTCTTCACATGATGTGCCAGCCTCAGCAGGTAATGTCATCAGGGTCTTACTTTAGACCAAGTGCGCCCTGTTTAAGTCTTACTGCACCAGTCGTTACTCACAGGCCCTCGCAGCACTTCCACCCTCTCCAAAAGGCTGCCAGCTGGTTTCAAGGCTGACTTCTCGCACACTTTCACACACTTACTGAATTGCACACACGACACAAGCCTGAAATTGCAGCCCCCTGCATCCCCCTGCAGCCCCGTGCACTACCCTACACCACCCTGCACCTCCCTGCACTTCCCTACACCACCCTACACCACCCTGCACCACCCTGCACCACCCTACACCACCCTGCACCACCCTGCACCACCCTGCACCACCCTGCACCACCCTGCACCCCCCTGCAGCCCCGTGCACTACCCTACACCACCCTGCACCTCCCTGCACTTCCCTACACCACCCTGCACCACCCTGCACCCCCCTGCAGCCCCGTGCACTACCCTACACCACCCTGCACCACCCTGCACCACCCTGCACCACCCTGCACCCCCCTGCAGCCCCGTGCACTACCCTACACCACCCTGCACCTCCCTGCACTTCCCTACACCACCCTGCACCACCCTGCACCACCCTACACCACCCTACACCACCCTACACCACCCTACACCACCCTACACCACCCTACACCACCCTGCACCACCCTACATCACCCTGCACCACCCTACACCACCCTGCACCACCCTGCACCACCCTACACCACCCTACACCACCCTGCACCACCCTACATCACCCTGCACCACCCTACACCACCCTGCACCACCCTGCACCACCCTACACCACCCTACACCACCCTGCACCACCCTGCACCACCCTACACCACCCTACACCACCCTGCACCACCCTACACCACCCTGCACCACCCTGCACCACCCTACACCACCCTACACCACCCTGCACCACCCTACACCACCCTGCACCACCCTGCACCACCCTACACCACCCTGCACCTCCCTGCACTTCACTACACCACCCTACACCACCCTACACCACCCTGCACCACCCTACACCACCCTACACCACCCTACACCACCCTACACCACCCTACACCACCCTGCACCACCCTACACCACCCTGCACCACCCTGCACCACCCTACACCACCCTGCACCACCCTGCACCATCCTACAACACCCTACACCACCCTGCACCACCCTACATCACCCTGCACCACCCTACACCACCCTACACCACCCTACACCACCCTACATCACCCTACACCACCCTACACCACCCTGCACCACCCTGCACCACCCTACACCACCCTACACCACCCTGCACCACCCTACACCACCCTGCACCACCCTACACCATCCTACACCACCCTGCACCACCCTACACCACCCTGCACCACCCTGCACAAGCCACATGTGTAATGTGTACATGGCTGTACACCTGTTCACCCCAGCCACACCGGTAATGACTGTTGTAAATCACTGACAAAGCTTCATAATCTACACCTAATCTAGATTATTCAGAATAGTATATAATTATACTCTCTCTTATATAAATTAATAATTATCTGTTATGTTACGTGCTAATATTATGACTCTCTCATGTAAATAGTATAATGCATTGTTGTGTAAACTCAATTGTGAATGTACAAATATTCATGAATACAATTTCTGGTGTAAACTTTATTTTTTCGTTTCTGGCAAGGTGGTGCAGGCTGGTTAATTGTGGTGCAGGCTGGTGCAGGGTGGTGCAGAGTGGTGCAGAGTGGTGCAGGGTGGTGTACGGTGGTGTACGGTGGTGCAGAGTGGTGCAGGGTGGAGCAGGGTGGTGCAGGGTGGTGCAAAGGGGTGCAGGGTGGTGCAGAGTGATGCAGAGTGGTGCAGGGTAGTGCAGGGTGGTGCAAGGTGGTGCAGAGTGGTGCAGGGTGATGCAGGATGGTGCAGGGTGATGCAGAGTGGTGCAGAGTGATGCATGGGAGGATCAAAGATAGGTGGTGTATGCAGTGGAGCGTCGAGATGGCGCCTTTCACAGCGCCGAAGATCAAAGCTCACCTCCATGAACGAACGAGTTGGAGTGTAGCGGCGTAGCAACGTGTGCCGGGGAAACTCAGACAAATAAAAATACGCCCGCCAGATCAATGGAACACCACATGACGTCATTTGTTTACAAACACGCGAGTACTAGGCGTCAGTTCCGGCAACATGGCCAGTACTGCCAACATTCCTGCGCGCCCTCGGAGCGGCTTGGCGTTGTAGCCAATGAACAAGAATTTGATTTACTGTCAAGATACCTCTTCCTCCTTCCTATGACTTCTCATTCTCTCATTTTTTTTTCCTATTCAACTTTCCTGCAATAGCCGTTAAGCTAATTGGACGAGAGTTTGAAGTATTTACACACATTTGAATTGATGTTAGTTTGAAGGTGCTCCTGCCCCAGGAGCCATGCATCTCAGACGCTATGGGAACAAAGGTGTATTGACCTTCTAGTCGCCTGTACTTGAGTGATTTTGCTGTTTCTCTGTGGATGGCCGCCCCACCTGCTTGATCTGCACTAAAGTATATGTATATTTGATAGAATTATTTGATCAATTCTCTTGAATTAGTTAACAAATTGGATAGTGTTTCAATGACTCCTGATGTAAAGTTAATAAGTTTTGACGTTTGTTCCTTGTTTACAAAGGTGCCAGTTGATGATTATCTTCTTGATATTCTTGATTATCTTGCTCGTGAACTAATGTATCATGTTTTACCTCTTTCTGCTGATATTGTTGTCAATCTTATTAAGTTGTGCATTAAAGAATGTAAATATACCTGTAATAATGAGTATTATTTACAGACTTTTGGAATGGCAATGGGGAATCCTTTATCGCCATTGCTTTCAAACTTGTACATGAAATTCTTCGAAAAAAAATTGTTTCAAAAATTACCCCCGGAATCATTCCATGGTTTAGATATGTTGATAATATTTTGTGTATATGGCCTACAGATGTAAACACAGACGAATTTGTAGCTAAACTTATTAATCAAGTCACCTCTATAAAACTTACTATGGAGACTGATATTAATAAATGTTCGCCATTCCTAGATTCAAAATTCATAGGGAAGATTTTTCACTAAAGTTTAGTGTCTACAGAAAACCTACGAATAATTGATCTTATGTTCATTATTTCTCAGGGCATAGATACATTGTGGAAAAAAAAATCCTCTATATATCTAAGAGCTCTTCGGGTTGTTAGTCCAGAACTCTTAGATGAAGAGTTTAAAAATATTGATTCTATTGGTTTCAAGCTTTGTTATTCACTGAGTTTTTTCAAGTTTAAAGTAGCAAAGCACGCCGTACATATTATAATAATAATATATGCAGTGAAAAAAATCGCCCAAAGAATGTGTTATGTTTACCATATTTCTCTGGGTTTGAAAATATGATCAAGGCCTTGAAACTTTTTGATATACATATATTGTTTAACTACGAAAATACTGTTGGTAAACTATTAGTTAGAAACAGCGCTCGTAGTGATAATTGTGTCATTTATATAATTCCTTGTAAAGACTGTAATAGGTTCTATGTTGGGCCAAACATCTAAAGATTTTAAAGGTAGAATTTTGCAACATAAATACTCTGTAAGACATGGCCAATTGTCTAATGCTTTGTTTGTTCAATTGTCAGAAAATTCACACCAAATTGATTGGGAGTTGGCTTTTTCAATAACAAATTGTAAAATCACTTTCAATAGGAACATAATTGAATCTGTTTTAATACAGATTACAAAAGAATGTAATTTGAACATTAAGAGTGGTTTATATAACTTAGATCAATTTTTGATAGATCAATTAAAGGGCGATTTGAGTAGGATCATTGATACACATATGTCTCACTAATTCATTGTAAATATTTACTATCTTATGCTATTATTATCCATGTGTGGGCCTATTAATGCAAACTCTTATTTTATGGGCCCATAAACCATTAGTGGGTATAAATGGGAGTTGCCTCGTATGGGTCAATAGGCCTTCTGCAGTTGACCAGACCACACACAAGAAGGTGAAGGGACGACGACGTTTTGGTCCGTCCTGAACCATTCTCAAGTCGATTGTGACTTGAGAATGGCCCAGACAATTGACTTGAGAATGGTCCAGGACGGACCGAAACGTCGTCCCTTCACCTTCTAGTGTGTGGTCTGGTCAACTTACTTTAGCCACGTTACTGTGACTCATCGCCTGCCTTCTGCAGTTCTTATGCGGCTCCTATTTATATCCACCTAATTCCCATTCATCGTTCATTGTACTTCACTTCACCTCTCTCTCCTGGCTAAATATATGTCCAATACTTGACTTGTAAATCATTCCTTCTGATGATGTATTAATATTCGAAAGTACTTTAGGAAATTCCTGCTTCAATTCTTCCTCCGTGATCTGACACTGTCATATATATAAATATATATATATATATATATATATATATATATATATATATATATATATATATATATATATATTATATATATATATATATATATATATATATGTATATATATATATATATGTGTGTGTGTGTGTGTGTGGAAAAAAACCATGTGTGAAAAATAAAGAATTCTAAATGCGTTTTCGGCTCAATTTGCCTTCATCATTTTATTTTGCTCTGATGAAGGCGAAAACGCATTTAGAATTCTTTATTTTTCACACATGGTTTTTTTCATATATATATATATATATATATATATATATATATATATATATATATATATATATATATATATATATATATATATATATATATGTCTTACCTAGTAGCCAGAATGCACTTCTCAGCCTATTATGCAAGGTCCGATTTGTCTAATAAGCCAAGTTTTCCTGAATTAATATATTTTCTCTAATTTTTTTCTTATGAAATGATAAAGCTACCCATTTCATTATGTATGAAGTCAATTGTTTTTTATTGGAGATAAAATTAAAGTAGATATATGACCGAACCTAACCAACCCTACCTAACCTAACCTAACCTATCTTTATAGGTTAGGTTAGGTAGCCGAAAAAGTTAGGTTAGGTAGTCAAAAAACAATTAATTCATGAAAACTTGGCTTATTAGGCAAATCGGGCCTTGCATAGTAGGCCGAGAAGTGCATTCTGGCTACTAGGTACGACATATATATATATATATACACATTATATATATATATATATATATATATATATATATATATATATATATATATATATATATATATATATATATGTTCTATCAAATAGACAGAACAAAGACAGGTGAAAAGACAGAACATGAATCAATGGATATATTGCGTGTTTTATCTTCTTGTTTCTGTGTTGGTTCGGGGTCCTGAAGTGACACCAAGCAGAAAGCCTTGAAGGAAACTAACGTCGTCTATGCCTTCACATGCTCACTTAGCGACTGTCAGCCCCCAAAGAACTCAGTATATAGGCAAGACAACAACGTCTCTTTCTAGGCGATTAACAATGCACAAACAACAGGGCTCCATCATGGAGCATATCTCTTCTCACAACCAGACCATCACCAGAGAAATCTTAACAACACAGAAATTATCGACAGATACAACGATAACAGGAGACTCGACATCAGCGAGGCCCTACACATCAAAAAGTCATAACCAGCAATCAACAGCCAATTAACACATAATTACATTCTTCCCACTTCAAGACTCCGAACCAGCACAGAAGCAAGCAGATAAAATGTATACCCTTGGTTATATACCCTATATATACCCATTGTTTCATGTTCTCTCTTTTCCCATTAATTTGTTTCCTGTCACCTCACCCAAAAACAAATATAAGCATAAAACGGAGTACATAAAAATTAATCTTTGAAAATATGAGAAGTCTTGCAAAAAGCTTCTAGGAGTCAGGCCCCTAAATAAAAATGTAAAAATGAACTTTCGGGAGTTAATTTTTCAATTACCTTCGACAGTAAAGAAAAACGTAAGAAATATTGAGAAGACTCGTGTTAGAATGATTAATCTTACCCTTTCGGTCATAATCAACAATATTATATTATATATATATATATATATATATATATATATATATATATATATATATATATATATATATATATATATATATTATATATATATAATGTTGAATATGACCGGTAGAATAAGATTAATGATTCTAACACGAATCTTCTTAATATTTCTTATGTTATTCTTCACTGTCTAATCATAAATGTCGAGGGAAGTTGAAAAATTAACTCACCAATAAATCATTGTTAATTTTTACACTTTATTATGGTTTGACGCCTTGGGATGCGTTTCGCAAGGTCACTCCTTAAATTCTCAACACTAATTTACAATGTTGTTGTTGTTGTTGCTTTAGATCTAGCTACTCAGAACGAAATGTTCATGTAGCATGGGCTATAGTGAGCCCGTAAATTTACCATGAATGATTACGGGTAAAGCATGGTAGAGCATTTACCATTTACCATGCTTTTGCACAGGCTTATATTATCTTTGGGTGAGGTGGTACAGACCAAGTGGATGAATGTCATAACGTAGGGGATATTGAGAGGGTATTTACATGCATCAACATAAATAGCTTATGATGAGCCTGTCTCTGCGTTGGATCGGGGTCTTGAAGTGGGTAGGATGTAATTATGTGTTAACTGGTTGTTGATCGCTGGTCTTGATTTTTTGATGTGTAGGGCCTCGCTGATGTCGAGTCTTCTGCTGTCGCTATACCTGTTGATTATTTCTGTGTTACTTGTTAAGATATCTCTGGGGATGGCTGGTCTGGTTGTGTGAGATTATATGCTCCTTGATGGAGCCTTGTTGTGCGTGTATTGTTAATGCCTAGAGGGAGACGTTGTTGTCTTGCCAATATACTAAGATCTTTTGGGGTGACAGTCCCCAAGTGGGCATGTGAAAGCATAGACGACGTTGGTGTTTCTTAAGGCGTTCTGTTTCGTGTCTGGAGAGTTCTTCATAAGTCGGTTGGCTGTCTTCTTGTTTTTGTAATGTAGTGTGGTGTTAGAGAGGTGTAGACACACTCAACATGTGGTGTTAGGGAGGTGTAGAGACACTCAACATGTGGTGTTAGAGAGGTGTAGAGACACTCAACATGTGGTGTTAGGGAGGTGTAGACACACTCAACATGTGGTGTTAGGGAGGTGTAGAGACACTCAACATGTGGTGTTAGGGAGGTGTAGAGACACTCAACATGTGGTGTTAGGGAGGTGTAGAGACACTCAACATGTGGTGTTAGGGAGGTGTAGACACACTCAACATGTGGTGTTAGGGAGGTGTAGAGACACTCAACATGTGGTGTTAGGGAGGTGTAGAGACACTCAACATGTGGTGTTAGGGAGGTGTAGAGACACTCAACATGTGGTGTTAGGGAGGTGTAGAGACACTCAACATGTCTCTACCGAAGAGAACTCTCTAACGAAGTGAGAAGTAATAAATCGAGTTTTTTCTACCACAGACGTGGCCACACATTTACAATGCTAACCAGCATATATACATTTTCTTCTGTCCTCCATGGACAGGTTGAGAGATCTATTAAATATATTGTTCAATGCCCGAAACGCTTTGCGTAATAGTGGCTTTAGGCATTATATGTACAATCTATAAAGCAATCAATGTTTTGTATCTCACCTTGTATGTATGTACTTTACCTGAATAAACATTTGATTTGATTTTTATTCAATGATTTATTGAACAATCGACCACTGAAGGTAACTGTAGATATTTTAAAATGCTAATCTAACCTACAAAGATAAATACCCAGATTGTGTTACTGGGGCACCGGCAACTACAGAGACCTCAGGTGTGGGTAGAGGTCGTACAGGGTCGTCCGACGCTTGTACGTCTTCTCTTATCATGCACCACCAAGCTTTACTGCCCTCCAATCGACCTGGTAATTTGGTAATTAAGTCATCATATCACCTCTCATTGGCTCAGGTTTTACCTTTGTTTCAATCTGTTCCTTGAAATGACACAAAGAACTTTATTCTGGGCGCTTGGGCTTCGTTCATAACGATTTCAGGCACTTAATTTCTCATCGGCTGTAACGGTACAGTGATAGGCAAAGAGGGTACAGCACCCGGCTGTGTACCTGAGCGTGTTGATAATAAAAACAATTCTTGTGTCATGTAGACAACCTTTTGAGCCGTCCAGAGTCACTTGGGACGGAGGCATCTTGTTATCTTGAGGTTATCTTGAGATGATTTCGGGGCTTTTTTTAGTGTCCCCGCGGCCCGGTCCTCGACCAGGCCTCCACCCCCAGGAAGCAGCCCGTAACAGCTGACTAACACCCAGGTACCTATTTACTGCTAGGTAACAGGGGCATTCAGGGTGAAAGAAACTTTTGCCCATTTGTTTCTGTCTCGTGCGGGAATCGAACCCGCGCCACAGAATTACGAGTCCTGCGCGCTATCCACCAGGCTACGAGGCCCCCTCAAAGAGGCATCAGGGAAGGTCTGAACAGTTGCCTCGGTGTCACCTTTAGTGTGTAGCTATTTGTTAGGTCTCTAATGTTTGTTTGTCTCCCCCATGTTAGCCGGTATGTTCACGGGTCTTGTCCTGCTTGACTATACTAGTGGTCTAGTGTGTCTGTCTTCCAGTGTGACCGAGGAGCTGGATAAGCGTGACTATCAGAGTTGTATTTATTTATGTGCAATGGGTTGTGAGAGTGTATCCGTTGCTGACTAAATATTTTGTCTTTATTATTCAAACAAAAAGTATGTTAAAATAAGAGAAAGTCAAACCAAAGCACCTCTCAAATACACTCACCATATACAATTCCAACACGCAACAAGCACGCGCTTAACATTTATGAAACATTACGGAAATTTAACATACATAACCTTCCGCATGAGAGAGCGCAAGCAGCACTTCACCAGAACAAATGAGTTGGTAAGAACTAACGCAGCTCAAACACACAACAGTCAAATGTAACCCCACCATAGCCTAATACTAAGCCAACCTCGCCTAATATTGTACAAGGGAACCACAATAATAACAACGCATCGTTGCCAAGCCACCACGGCGACGCATCGTTGCCAAGCCACCACGGCGACGCATCGTTGCCAAGCCACCACGGCGACGCATCGTTGCCAAGCCACCACGGCGACGCATCGTTGCCAAGCCCCCACGGCGACGCATCGTTGTCAAGCCACCACGGCGACGCATCGTTGTCAAGCCCCCACGGCGACGCATCGTTGCCAAGCCACCACGGCGACGCATCGTTGTCAAGCCACCACGGCGACGCATCGTTGTCAAGCCACCACGGCGACGCATCGTTGCCAAGCCACCACGGCGACGCATCGTTGCCAAGCCACCACGGCGACGCATCGTTGCCAAGCCACCACGGCGACGCATCGTTGTCAAGCCACCACGGCGACGCATCGTTGCCAAGCCACCACGGCGACGCATCGTTGCCAAGCCACCACGGCGACGCATCGTTGCCAAGCCACCACGGCGAGACACCAAAGAAAATAAAGAAATAATATACCCAGGCAGAAAGGACACTACCAGTGTGCCCTCAATATTTAAAGTACAGGAAATAATAAACATGTTGCTATAACAACAGTAAATACACAGGGGCACCGAACCCAGTTATGTTTACACCACACATCCCTACCTGGGTGAGGCGCCAGTACAGCTACAGTAACGACCAGGTCAACACTCTAAAGTTATCCCTCAAGTAGCCAACACAACAAACACATTTTTACAAATTGCTTTATTTGGACCACCACCTGTGTGACCTGGGAGTGCACCTGTGTGACCTGGGGTGCACAAGTGTGACCTGTGGTGGACCTTGGGTGCACCTGTGTGACCTGTGGTGCACAAGTGTGACCTAGGGGTGCACCTGTGTGACCTGGGGTGCACCTGTGTGACCTGGGAGTGCACCTGTGTGACCTGTGGTGCACAAGTGTGACTTGGGGTGCACCTGTGTGACCTGTGGTGCACAAGTGTGACCTGGGGTGCACATGTGTGACCTGAGGTGCACAAGTGTGACCTGTTGTGCACCTGTGTGACCTGTGGTGCACAAGTGTGACCTGGGGTGCACAAGTGTGACCTTGGGTGCACAAGTGTGACCTGGGGTGCACAAGTGTGACCAGGAGGTGCACATGGGTGCACAAGTGTGACCTGGGTGCACCTGTGTGACCTGTGGTGCACAAGTGTGACCTGTGGTGCACAAGTGTGACCTGTGGTGCACAAGTGTGACCTGTGGTGCACAAGTGTGACCTGTGGTGCACAAGTGTGACCTGTGGTGCACAAGTGTGACCTGTGGTGCACAAGTGTGACCTGTGGTGCACAAGTGTGACCTGTGGTGCACAAGTGTGACCTGTGGTGCACAAGTGTGACCTGGGGTGTACAAGTGTGATCGGGGTGCACAAGTGTGACCTGGGGCGCACAAGTGTGACCTGGAAGTACCCCCTGTGACCTGGGGTGCACATGTGTGACCTAGGGTGCACCTGGGAGTGCACCAGTGTGACCTGAGGGGTGCACATGTGTGACCTGGGGTGCACCTGGGAATGCACCAGTGTGACCTGAGGGGTGCACATGTGTGACCTGGGGTGCACCTGGGTGACCTGTGGTGCACCTGTGTGACCTGTGGTGCACAAGTGTGACCTGGAGGTGCACCTGTGTGACCTGTGGTGCACAAGTGTGACCTGGGGGTGCACCTGTGTGATCTGTGGTGCACAAATGTGATCTGTGGTGCACATGTGTGACCTGGGGTGCACAAGTGTGACCTGTGGTGCACAAGTGTGACCTGGGGTGCACAGGTGTGACCTGGGGTGCACAAGTGTGATCGGGGTGCACAAGTGTGACCTGGGGTGCACAAGTGTTACCTGGGGTGCACAAGTGTGATCTGGGGTGCACGAGTGTGACCTGGGGCGCACCTGTGTGACCTGGGGTGCACCTGTGTGACCTGGAAGTACCCCTGTGACCTGGGGTGCACCTGTGTGACCTGGAAGTGCACCTGTGTGACCTGGGGTGCACTTGTGTGACCTGCGGTGCACCTGTGTCACCTGGGAGTGCACCAGTGTCACCTGGGAGTGCACCTGTGTGACCTGGGGTGCACCTGTGTGACTTGGGGTTCACCTGTGTGACCTGGGAGTGCACCAGTGTGAACTGGGGGTTCAAATGTGTGACCTGGGAGTGCACCTGTGTGTCCTGGGAGTGCACCTGGGTGACCTGGGAGTGAGCATGTGTGACCTGGGAGTGCACCTGTGTGACCTGGGAGTGCACATGTGTGACCTGGGAGTGCACATGTGTGACCTGGGAGTGCACATGTGTGACCTGGGAGTGCACCTGTGTGTCCTGGGAGTGCACCTGTGACCTGTGAGTGCACCTGTGTGACCTGGGGGTGCACCTGTGTGACCTGGGAGTGCACCTGTGTGACCTGGGAGTGCACATGTGTGACCTGGAAGTGCACCTGTGTGACCTGGGAGTGAGCATGTGTCCTGTGAGTGCACCTGTGTGACCTGGGAGTGCACCTGTGTGACCTGGGGTGCACCTGTGTGACCTGGGAGTGCACCTGTGTGACCTGGGGTGTACCTGTGTGACCTGGGGCCCAAGAATGACCGAACCTCCACAGAGGTTATCAACAAGGAGCAAAGCACCTCGAGCAACGGCACACTCTGCAACTGAACTCTAGCAGCATAGTTGTGTCTCACTCTACCTGGTGCTGCTGCAGGCAGATCACAGTAATTGGTTCATAAGACAAATCAAAGGGCTGGTATAGGCGGAGGATGTGGGGGCTGCTCCGTTGTGCATGCATGAGTGTAAAAGGTTCTTCTGGACACATCAAGTGCTCTTAACGTCTAATTTACCAAACATAAAATACATAAATATTTGCCAATGGACATTGTGTAATACATAGTCTTTACATTAATGAATGTCATGTTAGCAAAATCTGTGCACAGTACCAGACACGTTGACGATACATAAGATACAGACACACTTGCTGTAACACATTCCAACATTCCGTAATAACAACTACCAACTCCACTGCCATATACAGAGGACAATTAGGAGCTCAACATGATGCTTGGGAATCATGTGTCATGCAACTGACATGTAAATAAATCAGATTGATTGATGAAGATTAAGTCACCCAAGAGGTGGCACGGGCATGAATAGCCCGTATAAAATAATATGAGACACGTGCCTGGTTATATAGCAGCACTCTGCGGAGGTTCTGGCTCACGGGAGACATCTCCCGTCACGCAGGGAGCAGTCGCACCTCCACAGATCTCCACAGATGGCTCAAAAGGGCCACCACTTACGGGCTGTTCATGCCCGTGCCACCTTTTGGGTGGCTTAATCTTCATCAATCAGGTTCTGGCTAGGAGTGACTGCACTAGACCAAGCCACGAGACACCACCTCAGCTCACTGCGCCATGAAATATGAGTATTAGCGTGTGCACAAATTAACCGAGTACTTACTCAAGGATCACACCACACATGCATAAGCCGTTGATGTTTGGAGAGTCATCTCAATGTTGGATGCCTTCTGGAGTTAGTTCTCGTAGCTGTCAAGGGAGATAGTATTCCAGAGCACAAGAGGGTACACTTCTTGACACATGGAAAGTTTCCTCGAGAATGAGATGATGGAGCTAAGGGTGAGGTAGCCGATCTCACACATTGTATTCCATAACAAGTGACCTTCACACAAAACACCAATAAGAATGCAATTTCTGTGACAACCAAGAGTTGTCACAGGGAGTTGTTGTTGTGTAGGGGAGCCGGTCGGCCGAGCGGACAGCACGCTGGACTTGTGATCCTGTGGTCCCGAGTTCGATCCCGGGCGCCGGCGAGAAACAATGGGCAGAGTTTCTTTCACATTATGCCCCTGTTACCTAGCAGTAAATAGGTACCTGGGTGTTAGTCAGCTGTCACGGCCTGCTTCCTGGGGGTGGAGGCCTGGTCGAGGACCGGGCCGCGGGGACACTAAAGCCCCGAAATCATCTCAAGATAACCAACACTTGGTTGGGTAAAGTATGGTTCCCTCTGACGCCACTGGGAGTGGGCGGAAGCATTATCTTAACTGTTGAGGTCCGGTCTTGGACCCGACCTTTCTCGCTACCTGCATTACACTGTAGCTAGAGTAATGACGGTGGAATCCAGCAATGATTATACAGGCGAAATGTATAAACTGCCATCTGTCAGAATTAAACAGATGACGCATGTCACCACACACTGAACTGTAAATACCATTACTAATCTGAGGATACCGGACTCGAGGTACTTGTGGCTCGCACTTGCAGTCATGTGGTCCAAGTTGAGCTGAAAGACCACCATTCTCTCACATACATTGATAATCAATGTCAGAGTAACGTCTGTGGTGATCATGTCCACAAACATGATCACAAAACACACTGTTGCGGGGGTGGGGGGGGGGAGATGAAGACCAGAGTCTTACCGAGACGTATGAGTGGCACTCCGTCACTGCTCTCTAGAGTATTCGTATCTCATACCCTGCCGTACTCTGCCCTGGCAATAGAGTCAGCGCTTAACACCCCCCCCCCTTCTCATGTGCACCAGCCAAGATACAAGGACCTCAGCGGCTCCCCTGAGGATTCACTAGGCCAGAGGGTGGTAGGCAGAGCGGTAGGTGCCAATCTTGGTCACCTGGTCACCCTATTTACTCAATGTTTATCAGGGCACTCACCTACGACCAGCTCCGGAAAAAAAATTACTTCAGTTCTCCACATTCCTCAGTAGTTCTCTCGAGTATGAGGCTACGCGCCCCGATTCCCTCGAGTTTCTCTTCCTTCACTAAGTGGCTAATATTTCATTGCTAGGCTTTCGCTATTAGAACGGTGGCTCACGGAAACAGTGTCTTAAAATTTACGAAAAAACATTTACTGAAAAAAGGTAATATAATACAAATAAAACTTATCTCTGATAGCTTCAATTAAATTTGCAAACAACGGTCATTCTGGACCTTCAGTAACACTGACGCTACTCTTTAATACTCATATATAGTTTACAGAAAAACAGTAGGCTTTTTCCGAAATTCAAAATATCCACCGATGGCAATTCTCATTCAAGAATTTTACTTGCCAAGTGCACCTGGGGGTACATATATATATATATATATATATATATATATATATATATATATATATATATATATATATATATATATTATACATATATAATATGTATTTTCAGTTGCATATTGTCCTGGGGACCATTCAGGCTTGTTCGCATATTATACATATACATATATGTTGTACCTAGTAGCCAGAACGCACTACATATTTTTTAATGTAATGGATAAGATATTACCTATAAACTACTCATTTCTTATGTGCAATATTTTAATATGAACTTTAATTAATGCAAACCAAAAGATACTCAAATATAACATCAGCCTATTCGACCTTATTAATTACATGTACGTTTTTAGTTACACGTCTAGAATTATATATATACGTAATTATTGCTGAACATCTATTTTCATGCTCAAAAATGCAAAATTTGCATACAAGCTGTCACTTTATCAACCTCTAATGTTAATTACTAACACTCCCACAAACAATTTATGTGTGGAAATTCCACAAGCGATTTCAAATTCATGTTTGGCTAGGCTAGTCACCCCACCGCGGGACTCTCAGTGTTTCTGTGGTCTTGGGTCTGGGATGAAACGGTAACACAGCTACAGAAGGGTATCCCATAGGTTTGGGATGCCCTTTTGTAGCTGCTTGTTGAGTTGCTAGTGAAGCTTGGGATTGTGTAGCTGGTCGCTGTATGCAGGTCACCGCTGTATGCGGGACTACCAATCCTGCTGTAGCTACTGGTATTTACCGGGAGTTGCAGACAGGATGGTGCGGCCTGTACTGCAAGCCGCCAACCTGAATTCCAGCTCATTAAGACCTCAAGTAGAACAAGCAATATCATCTAATATTTATGATACAAACACTACAGTTTCTCGCTTTTCGGTAACATTTTGGGTGTTGCAGGAACTCGCCCAAATGTTGAGAGAGAACGCTTATCAACATCAGAGGCCCGAGACTGGCCGACCCCTCACAGTGTTCAAGAGAGAACTGGATAAGCACCTCCAAAGGATACCTGACCAACCAGACTGTGACTCATACGTCTGGCTGCGAGCAGCCGCGTCCAACAGCCTGGTTGATCAGTCCAGCAACCAGGAGGGTTGGTCGAGAACCGGGCCGCGGGGACGCTAAGGCCCGAAACCATCTCAAGGTAACCTCAGGGTAACCCACAGGAGGTTAGTGTGTCTCCGGAGGTCCCTCAGTAGGCGTCTTATAGTGTGGATGAGCTCGGTTCCCTCTAGGGGGCACAGGTCTTCACAGATAGATTACTTTCTTTGCAAGAACATCATAGTTAGTAGTCTGATGCATTTCAAGTTTAATTATGAAGCTGGATATTGTTTTTTCTTTAGTTTAGCTAATTTTTTATGCACCCCATACCCATCCTGTGAGTATTGGTGCACGCCTATGCCACAAGAGTGCACCATCCCCTGTGGTGCACTCCCATGAGTAGGGAAAAAAGTTACATAAATATATAATGGGTTCAAGAATTGAACATCAAAATTCATTTATCTAAGCAAGTTACAGCACTAATGCGCTAGTTACATAATTTGTTAACATATTAACTGCAGCTGCCTGGTATGGGCCAATAGGTCTAGTTTCATGTGTTAATATGTTCTTAGTAATAAATCAAAGGTTTCTTCACACTCTGTCAAAAGAATATCACTACAAGGCAGGTGAAAGTGTTAGTTTCCTGAAGGTATTTTCCTTTAGGTATTTAGGTGACAGGTGTTTGGCCAGTTACTGTCTGTACACTTCCCGCCACCACCGACACTGGCCGTCTTGCCACAACAGTACACCACCTGCTCTACTACCCCCTGATGGTCTTGCTATGAGCGAGTGAGTTTCAGACTCCATTTCCGGTCTCACTATTAATGTTCAACAGGCGTCTTGAGATTAAATGTCTGATTTTAGGATATTCACACGGTTATCCAAACGATTTAGTTTACACTCGCATTTCTGTAAACCTTAACACTCGGGTACACCTAATGCCCAGGGTTTTAACTATTCCCTAGAGTCCACACCTTGATATCTGGGTAAGCAAGTCGCAGGATAGACCTCAAGGGTTGCCCTGAGATCACCTTTTTATATGGACCTAAATATAATTCTAGCAGCACGAGCAGAGCCTGGCAGCTATGCGAATCGGTGACATAATAATAATATTCTAGTGTTAGGCATGAAGATACAAGGTGAGAAGGGCACTAAGCCAGGTGATGAGGACGGTGTAGTGCAGTACTGATGATGCAAGTACTAAATAAATTGAGAGATAGCCACAGGTTGCAGGGAGCGTGAGTGATGCAGTACGAGAGTTTTCCGGAGTGCAGACGACCCACGTGTTTACATTCCTCGCGTCAGCTGGGAGACCCTTGAGCCAAGGTCAGTTATTATTTCTCGAATTACAGCCTCAAACGCCAATTTTGCATTCCAAAACTGATTTCTTTTTACCTTGGTGTATTGATAGGTGTGGCTGCACAAAATGGAAGCAATTCGAGCTTGTGTTTAGGGAGTGAGCTAGGGAGCAGTGATCACAAAGAAATCAGATTTAGCATAGAATGGAATAGACCAGTAGGAGAAAATTCTGTTAAAGTGCCAGATTTTCGAAAAGCTGATTTTAATAGCCTAAGAAATTTTCTGGGTCAAATTGATTGGAAAGGCTTGGGTATGGGGTGTGGGCCGGTCTTGGAGCGAGACATGAACCCAGCGATAGGTGACTTAAATGGGGATTTCGATGTGGATTCAATATATAACTTATTTAAGAATATTCTAAACAAAGCACAGGAACGTAGTATACCATACAAATTGAATAGATCGTATACTAATGACCCAAAGTGGATAACAAAGAATTTGAAGAACCTTATAGGTAAAAAGAGAGCTTGGTACAAAAGGATTAAAAATGGGGAGGTCACTTTAGAACAGGAATTCGTACAACTGGTTAGAAATGTTAAAAAAGAGATAAGGAAAGCAAAAAGAAACTATGAAGTTCGCATAGCAGGGCAAGCAAAGACAAATCCTAAAGGGTTTTTTCAGTTATATCGTACTAAGACTAGGGAAAGGATAGGTCCATTAAAAACTGAGACAGGTCAAATAACAGATAGTGATGAAGAGATGAGTAGTATTTTTAATAAATATTTTGTATCTGTATTTACTAAAGAGGAACTTAACAATATGCCTTCAGCCGAACAAGTCTATGTGGGTGGGGACGAGGACAGGTTGACGAGTTTAGCAGTTACCAGGGAGGATGTTCTTAAACAAATAGTAAAACTCAAACCAAACAAATCCCCAGGGCCGGATGAAGTGTTTGCTAGGGTGCTTAAAGAATGCAAAGAGGAGCTTTGTGACCCACTGTCAACCATATTTAATAAATCAATAGAGTCAGGCAGAGTGCCAGAGTTTTGGAAAGTTGCTAATGTGATACCAGTTTTTAAGAAAGGAGATAGATCACTTGCGTCTAACTATCGACCAATTAGCCTAACGTCTATTGTGGGAAAGTTACTCGAATCTATAATAGCAAATAAAATTCGTCTTCATCTTGAAAAACATAAATTAATAATTGAGTCGCAACATGGTTTTATAAATGGCCGTTCATGTTTAACAAATTTGTTATCTTTTTATTCTAGCATTGTTGAGGCAGTTGATAGTGGTAAGGATTGCGATGTTGTATACCTTGACTTTAGCAAAGCTTTTGATACAGTGCCACATGAAAGACTGATTAAAAAAATAGAGTCTCATGGTATTGGGGGTGCTATATTAAGCTGGATTAGGGCATGGCTATACCAAAGGAAACAGAGAGTTAGTATAAATGGAATCAAGTCAGAGTGGGAAAATGTTGTAAGTGGAGTGCCTCAAGGCTCTGTCCTGGGACCTCTGTTGTTTATAATATATATAAATGATTTAGATTCAGGTTTGAGTAGCAACATTTGCAAATTTGCCGATGATACGAAAATCGGTAGGGAAATTAATTCGGAGGAGGACTCACTATCACTTCAAGTTGATCTAGATAGGGTTTTGAAATGGTCAAAGGATTGGCAGATGCAGTTTAATGCTGATAAATGTAAAGTTCTGAGGTTAGGTAATGATGATAGAGTTACAAGATACGAGCTAGATGGTGTTGTGATTGCGAAGTCGGATTGCGAAAGGGATCTGGGAGTTATGATTAGTAAGAATTTAAAACAAAAGGATCAATGCATAAATGTTCGTAATAAGGCAAATCGGACACTTGGATTTATTAATCGCAGCGTTAGTAACAAGACACCTGGTGTGGTTCTCAAGCTATATCTTGCTCTAGTTAGGCCCCATTTAGATTATGCAGTTCAGTTTTGGTCGCCATATTATAGAATGGATATAAATTCACTTGAACGTGTCCAGCGTAGGATGACTAAGTTAATTCCCCAAATTAGAAATCTTTCATATGAAGAAAGATTAACAAAGCTTAAGTTGCATTCACTGGAAAGGCGAAGAGTTAGGGGTGACATGATAGAAGTTTACAAGTGGATGAATGGACATAACCGGGGGGATATTAATAGGGTATTAAAAGTATCAACACAGGACAGAACACGAAACAATGGATATAAATTGGATAAGTTTAGATTTAGGAAAGACTTGGGTAAATACTGGTTCAGTAACAGGGTTGTTGATTTGTGGAACCAATTGCCGCGTAACATTGTGGAGGTGGGGTCCCTCGATTGTTTCAAGCACGGGTTGGACAAGTATATGAGTGGGATTGGGTGGTTATAGAATAGGAGCTGCCTCGTATGGGCCAATAGGCCTTCTGCAGTTACCTTTGTTCTTATGTTCTTATGTTCTTATGTTGTGAGTTGTTGTTTTAGATTCAGCTACTCGGAACAAAAAGTTCCAAGTAGCACGGGCTATGGTGAGCCCGTAGTGGCTTACCTGGCATAGAGCGGGGCTGTGTCTTGTGAGCTCGTTAAGAGAGCAATATATCCACTACCCTAAGCTGTTCACTCACCAGTAATAGTGGGTGAACAGATTGGTGACTGGTGTTCCGGGAAAATCTGGTGAGTAAGGCTTAATACGTGAGCTTAGTGGTATCCCATCCCGGGAAACCTCTAAGCCTGCTCTTAAGAGTTAGAAGTCGTCTGCTCTTCTACACTTTTATGTTAAAAAAATCTTCATCGGTAAAAAAAAGAGCAGCAAGCATCATAAACAAATCAGTTCTTCTTCCAGAAATTTTAGTATTTACGGCACTGTTTGGTCAGACCTTCAAAAACGGACTGTTGTACCCAGAAAAGGTCACCTTTTGTACACTGAATTATCCCAAATAGCATGATTAAAAAATTAAACTAAAGAGCTTAACCTAACACTGTCCAGGGTTAGGCTAGTTAGCCTAACCCTAACATGTTGCATTGAATATGACAAATGAAAAACGCCCAAGTTCACTACACCTGATTAATCTTCGCTTCCTCCCTTTTTTCAGCTTTATTCGTCCCCCAGTTATGCCCTGTTCTTTGTTCATCTGTTCTTCCCCCTTTATGCCTTACTCCTCACCTATTTGTATTATGTACCTGACCCCTGACCCCTAATGGTATAAATCCAGTACCGCCAGTACAGTCCCACACCATCTGGTCACCATTTGGTCCGGGAGACATCTCCCGTCACGCAGGGTGCATTCGTACCTCCACAGATCTCCAGTATCATCTCCTGATACTGGTAATGGCTTAAAATGGCCACCACTTACGGGCTATTTATGCCCGTGCCACCTTTTGGGTTGCTTCATCATCTCATCTTAACACATTCATAAGGGAGACATCTCCCGTCATGCAGGGTGCATTCGCACCTCCACAGATCTCCAGTATCATCTCCTGATACTGGTAATGGCTTAAAATGGCCACCACTTACGGGCTATTTATGCCCGTGCCACCTTTTGGGTTGCTTCATCTTCATCTTAACACATTCATAAGGGAGACATCTCCCGTCATGCAGGGTGCATTCGCACCTCCACAGATCTCCAGTATCATCTCCTGATACTGGTAATGGCTTAAAATGGCCACCACTTACGGGCTATTTATGCCCGTGCCACCTTTTGGGTTGCTTCATCTTCATCTTAACACATTCATAAGGGAGACATCTCCCGTCATGCAGGGTGCATTCGCACCTCCACAGATCTCCAGTATCATCTCCTGATACTGGTAATGGCTTAAAATGGCCACCACTTACGGGCTATTTATGCCCGTGCCACCTTTTGGGTTGCTTCATCTTCATCTTAACACATTCATAAGGGAGACATCTCCCGTCATGCAGGGTGCATTCGCACCTCCACAGATCTCCAGTATCATCTCCTGATACTGGTAATGGCTTAAAATGGCCACCACTTACGGGCTATTTATGCCCGTGCCACCTTTTGGGTTGCTTCATCTTCATCTTAACACATTCATAAGGGAGACATCTCCCGTCATGCAGGGTGCATTCGCACCTCCACAGATCTCCAGTATCATCTCCTGATACTGGTAATGGCTTAAAATGGCCACCACTTACGGGCTATTTATGCCCGTGCCACCTTTTGGGTGGCTTCATCTTCATCTTAACACATTCATAAGGGAGACATCTCCCGTCATGCAGGGTGCATTCGCACCTCCACAGATCTCCAGTATCAGCTCTTGATACTGGTAATGGCTCAAAAGGGCCACCACTAACGGGCTATTTATGCCCGTGCCTCATCTTCATCTTCATCTTAACACATTCATAAGGGAGACATCTCCCGTCATGCAGGGTGCATTCGCACCTCCATAGATCTCCAGTATCAGCTCTTGATACTGGTAATGGCTTAAAAGGGCCACCACTTACGGGCTATTCATGCCCGTGCCACCTTTTGGGTGGCTAAATCATCATCAATCAATCAATCAATACAGTCCCACACCATTTGGTCACCACTTGGTCCGGGAGACATCTCCCGTCACGCAGGGTGCAGTCGCGCCTCCACAGATCTCCAGTATCAGCTCTTGATACTGGTAATGGCTCAAAAGGGCCACCACTTACGGGCTATTCATGCCCGTGCCACCTCTTGGGTGGCTTAATCTCCATCAATCAATCTACAGTCCCATTACGGGCTATTCATGCCCGTGCCACCTCTTGGGTGGCTTAATCTTCATCAATTAATCAATACAATCCCATCACTTGAGAATGAACCATTTAGGTTCGAAACGTTGTGAAAATTTATAATTAGTGTAATACATTATTCTACAGTTAATTATTCTTTTAGTTTACAGTAAACAAATGTCAACAAGTAAACAAGTAGTTTACAAGTGTCACCTCGAACAAAGGTGACATTTGGAGAAATCCTCTTCCAGTTACACCAAGATGCAAGAGCACTAGTCACAGGGATAGAAGCCCTAAACAAGAAAATAATAAACACAGAACATGCAGTCATTATCAATGAAACATATACTCATTGTATATGTACTTTGTATGTATACAATTTTTGCACTCCAAAAATTAACTTTGGAGAGTTAATTTTTGAACTTCCTGCTTCAGTGAAGAAAATCATAAGAAATATCGAGAGGATTCGTGCCAGAATCATAAATCAGGGGGGGGTCCCCCCCGGGGTCCCCCCCGTCCCCCACGGGGGTCCATGTGCCCCTCTCGCAAGGGTGGGGGTCACGTGGAAGGGGAGGGGTGAGGGCTGGGCGGGTTTTGGGGGTTGAGGGGATGTGTGTGTGTGTGTATGTGTAGTTACCTAATTGTGCTTGCGGGGCATGAGCTTTAGCTCTTTGGTCCCGCCTCTCAACCGTCAATCAACATGTGTACAGGTTCCTGAGCCTATTGGACTCTATCATATCTACACTTGAAGCTGTGTATGGAGTCAGCCTCCACCACATCACTTCCTAGTGCATTCCATTTACTAACTACTCTGACACTGAAAACGTTCTTTCTAATGTCTCTATGGCTCATTTGGGCACTCAATTTCCACCTGTCCCCTAGTCCAAATGCCCCTCGGGGTAAATAGCCTGTCTTTATCAACCTTATCAATTCCTCTGAGAATCTTGTATGTGGTGATCATGTCCCCTCTAACTCTTCTGTCTCCCAGTGACGTGAGGTTTAATTCCCGTAGTTTCTCCTCATAGCTCATACTCCTCAGTTCGGGTACTAGTCTGGTGGCAAACCTTTGAACCTTTTCCAGTATAGTCTTATGCTTGACTAGATATGGACTCCATGCTGGAGCCTCATACTCCAGGATTGATCTGACATATGTGGTATACAAAGTTCTGAAAGATTCCTTACTTAAGTTTCTGAAGGCCGTTCTTATGTTAGCCAACCTGGCATATGCCGCTGATGTTATCCTCTTGATATGAGC
Source organism: Procambarus clarkii (assembly GCF_040958095.1). Classification (NCBI taxonomy): domain Eukaryota; kingdom Metazoa; phylum Arthropoda; class Malacostraca; order Decapoda; family Cambaridae; genus Procambarus; species Procambarus clarkii. The sequence continues at coordinate 20,231,616 of NC_091207.1, read as the reverse complement.
TTCAGGGGACAGGTCTGGCGTGATATCAACCCCCAGGTCTTTATCTCTCTCTGACTCTTAAAGCATTTCATCTCCCAAATGATACCTTGTATCTGGTCTCCTGCTTCCTACACCTATCTTCATTACATTACATTTGCTTGGGTTAAACTCTTAACGACCCTAGACCATTTGTTCGACCATTCCTGCAGCTTGTCCAGGTCTTCTTGAAGCCTCAAGCTGTCCTCTGACTTAATCCTTCTCATAGTTTTGGCATCGTCAGCAAACATTGAGAGGAATGAGTCTATACCCTCTGGGAGATCATTTATGTATATCAGAAACAGGATAGGTCCAAGTACAGAGCCCTGTGGGACTCCACTGGTGACTTCACGCCAGTCTGAGGTCTCACCCCTCACTGTAACTCTCTGCTTCTTATTGTTTAGGTACTCCCTTATCCACTGGAGCGCCCTACCAGTTACTCCTGCCTGTTTCTCCAGCTTATGCATCAACCTTTTATGGGGTACTGTGTCAAAGGCTTTCCGACAGTCCAAAAAAATGCAGTCCACCCACCCTTCTCTTTCTTGTTTAATCTTTGTCACCTGATCATAGAATTCTATCAATCCTGTAAGGCAAGATTTACCCTCCCTGAACCCATGTTGATGGGTTGTCACGAAGTCTCTTCTCTCCAGATGTGTTACTAGGTTTTTTCTCACAATCTTCTCCATCACCTTGCATGGTATACAAGTTAAGGACACTGGCCTGTAGTTCAGTGCCTCTTGTCTGTCACCCTTTTTGTATATTGGGACTACATTAGCCGTCTTCCATTTTAGGTCTCCTGTTTCCAGTGACCAACTATACACTATGGAGAGTGGCAAGCAATGCACTCCGGCACACTCTTTCAATACCCATGGTGAGATTCCGTCCAGGCCAATAGCCTTTCTCACGTCCAGATCCAACAGGGGCCTCTTGACCTCATCTCTTCTAATTTCGAACCTTTCAAGGGCGCCTTGTTTACTGCCACCTCTCCTAGCACAGTGACCTCTCCTTGTTCTATTGTGAAGACCTCCTGGAGCCTCTTGTCGAGTTCCTCACACACCTCTTTGTCGTTCTCTGTGTACCTGTCCTCACTCGTTTTAAGTTGCATCACCTGTTCCTTCACTGTTGTTTTCCTCCTGATGTGACTGTAGTAGCTTTGGTTCGGTCTTGGCTTTATTAGCTATATTCTTTTCTTATTTTTTCTCAGCTTCTCTTCTCACACTAATATACTCGTTCCTGGTTCTCTGGTATCTCTCTCTTCTGTCTGGTGTTTCTGTTATTTGTGTGTGTGTGTGTATGTGTGTGTGTGTGTGTGTATGTGTGTGTGTGTGTAAATCACAAAAATTAACACGTGATTAAAAATGTGACAGTGTCAGACCACGAAGGAAGAATTGAAACAGGAATTTCCTTAAGTACTTTCGTATTTAATGATACATCTTCAGAAGGATCTTGAGCTTATTATGAGATGATTTCGGGGCTTAGTGTCCCCGCGGCCCGGTCCTCGACCAGGCCTCCACCACGAGGAAGCAGCCCATGACAGCTGACTAACTCCCAGGTACCTATTTACTGCTAGGTAACAGGGGCATAAGGGTGAAAGAAACTCTGCCCATTGTTTCTTTCCGGCGCCCGGGATCGAATGTAACACCCAGGACCTCCCCCACCCCCCCTTAGAGTTCACACCCAGGGAAGCCTTCTCCAAGAGGTCAGCCCAGATGACCTCCAGTTTATCTTGTATGTTGATTAAAAAAAATTCCTGGGTTAGTCTTAGTCAGCATAGTTTCAAGTATGTAATATTTCATGCAAGGGAATTAGACTCTAGATTCTTATGTGTAAACATCCATGGATCTCCCCCTTTTGGCCAGGTCAGAGGTCAGTCACACACATAATTAATAACTCCTCTCTTGAAGAGTGTATGGTGAATGTCAAACAAGCTTATTTAAATATTTCTTGAGAGTTTGTACACGTGTGGCCGATCTCTTACATTCTTGGTGTAGGTAGCAACAGCAGATCTCCCCCCTCCCCCTGTGGGGGTTGTATATAGAGGTCCTGTAGGGACTTAGTAAGGAGAGAGTGCCGGACACCGGGGTCCAGAGAGGGCTGTGAAGAATATCTCAGCCAGGGAGAGACAGAGGTCTTAAGGTACTGTGTGTGATCTCTGAGGTTTTGTTCCATGTCCAAATTTCTTAAATTTTTGCCAGTGTTAGAGTAGGATTTATAAGTGGTGATTGACATAATTTTGGTCTTTAATAAACTCATGTTAAATTTCCCGTATGTGTCAATTGTTGAATCCTCTTAGCCTTTTGGATATAGTGGCTGACAACCGTTTTCATAATTAATGACAGTCATAGAAAGTACTCTCCAAGTCAAGCAATGTTTCTTGCCTCGTTGCTTGATATAGTCTCAGTGGTCAAAGGCAGATGGTGGCAGCGTATTTAATCCTGTGTTAGCATCTCCTTGTTGGCAGTGTACCTTTGGTTCCGGTGTAACCATCATATGTCAGCTCATAACAGTGTTACCAAGTGCAACCGATGGGGAAGTGTTACTCAGGATAAGTAGTGTTTACATTATTAGTTTAGTAACCATTATAGTGGTGTTCCATTATAGTGGTGGTACATAAGAGGGGTTTTACAAATAACTCTAAGGCGGGGGGGGAGGTCCTGGCTGTTACACGAACCTGGGACCACAGGATCACACGTCCAGTGTTCTGTCCGCCCAGCCGCCTGCTCCCTAACCTAACATAGTAACCTATGTATGAGGTAATATTTTTTAATAATATATATATATATATATATATATATATATATATATATATATATATATATATATATATATATATATATATAATTATATATAATAGATGCGGTGAGAACCGTGTTGCCAGGAGCCCCAGTGATCGCGCCCACCAACAGTGTGCTGCTAGGGGCACCTCTGGACTCAAGTGCCATTGAGGTAATCCTTGAAGAAAAGCTAAACGATCTGAGGAGGATGGAGGGAAGAATAGAGGTTTGGACGCCCACGATGCTTATTGTACCTTCTCACAATGTGCCTGGTTTTGCCCAGACTGACCTATTTCCTCCCTCCTTCAACAGCCCGAAATTAAGAGAATATGATGCACTCCTAAAATCAATAACCATGAAAGTGTTAAACCTCTCCCTGCAAGATGACCAGTTGGACCAAGCAACGCTCCCAGTTAGACTCGGGGGGTATAGGTATTCGCAAAATATCACAGTTAGCATTGCCGGCATTCTTAGCCTCATGCTAATGGTGAATTAGTGAATGAAATATTACCAAAATACCTAAGAGACTCTATTGGGATTCATGATCCCAAATTCGCGGACGGAGCTGGCCAGTGGGACAATCTTGCCAACTCTCATCTTGACCAACTTTTCCAAACGACTGCAAACAGGCCAAATGGGATAGCCCCATAGTAGAGAACATTGCCACATCATTGCTGGAGGCAGCTTTGAGAGGGACAAAGTACGTCTTCTAGCTGTGCAAGCTCCCCATGCCGGGACTTCCTGTTGGCTGTCCGCTAATTTCCGTCTTGGGACCATCCCATCTGGACCATTGGGCCCTAAGTATTGGTGTTGCCCTGCGCCTTGTCGCCCCTATCTCCACCGAACACCAGTGTATCCTGCAGCTATGTGACGGAAGACCAATACGGCAGCCACGGTCTCATCTGTCGAAAGACACGGGAAGATTGCCAGACATGAAGCAGTCAATGACATCATCACAAGAGAAGTTTGGCTACAGCTGGGGGTCCAGCACAAAGGGAACCTCAGTTGTGCAGACTCGATAACAGTCACAAACGCCAGATGGAGTCACCCCCTGACGCCATTGGAGGAATGTTAGACATGTCGTGTGGGACTACACGTGTGCGTCTACATTGGCCGATACCTATCTACCTCACAGTACTGCTGAGGGGGCGGGGCGGCCACCATCCACGGAGACCCAGAAAACCAACAAGTACAGGGACCTAGAACGTTGTTACAGGGTCGTGCTGATAGGCTCTGAGGCTCTGAGCGCCTGGGGTAGATGTGTACTCAAGTTCCTAAATGAGGTGGATTAGGAACTCATTAGAAAAACTAAAGACTCAAAAGCGGTCAGTTTCCTGTTCCAGCGCCTCAGTGTCGCGATCCAGAGAAGAAATACTTGCTGTATCTTGGATACACACAACACCTCCGAAGAGCTGGATAGAGTCATCGAACAGTGGTTGTTATTTGTGTTTTCTGCAAACTATACCAATGTAATAAAATCAAATACATAATACAAAAAACTGGGGTTGTAGGAGAAGAAAATATTAAATGTTCAGTGAGAATCCACAAGGTCTTCTCTGAAATACTCTTTATTTTCTTCTTCGCGGCTATGGGTCCCTACAATTGCACCAGTGGTGATACCCCCCTATTATAATATAATTATTTTTCACTTGGAAACTGCCGATTACATAGGGTAACCTCTGTAAACATCACTCCACCAATCATTCCCAGATTCAGCGCGATAACAAGAGTCACGTGGCGTTATTTAGTCTCTCCTGAAGGCTAAATTTGCACTCCAGCCGCTGGAATACGCCAGGCGTAAATTCTAACGCAAACAGCGACGAACGGGAGAGTGTTTACGACTGACAAATAAGGCGGAAAATGTTTTTGGGTCCTCGCCTTCTGGACCTGGCGACCGCAGGCGGGTCCTCGCCTTCTGGACCTGGCGACCGCGGGCGGTTCCTCGCCTTCTGGACCCGGCGACCGCAGGCGGGTCCTCGCCTTCTGGACCTGGCGACCGCGGGCGGTTCCTCGCCTTCTGGACCCGGCGACCGCAGGCGGGTCCTCGCCTTCTGGACCTGGCGACCGCGGGCGGGTCCTCGCCTTCTGGACCCGGCGACCGCGGGCGGGTCCCTCGCCTTCTGGACACGGCGACCGCGGCGGGTCCTCGCCTTCTGGACCTGGCGACCGCGGGCGGTTCCTCGCCTTCTGGACCCGGCGACCGCGGGCGGTTCCTCGCCTTCTGGACCCGGCGACCGCGGGCGGTTTCCTCGCCTTCTGGACCCGGCGACCGCGGGCGGTTCCTCGCCTTCTGGACCCGGCGACCGCGGGCGGGTCCTCGCCTTCTGGACCCGGCGACCGCGGGCGGGTCCTCGCCTTCTGGACCCGGCGACCGCAGGCGGGTCCTCGCCTTCTGGACCCGGCGACCGCAGGCGGGTCCTCGCCTTCTGGACCCGGCGACCGCAGGCGGGTCCTCGCCTTCTGGACCCGGCGACCGCAGGCGGGTCCTCGCCTTCTGGACCCGGCGACCGCAGGCGGGTCCTCGCCTTCTGGACCTGGCGACCGCAGGCGGGTCCTCGCCTTCTGGACCGGCGACCGCAGGCGGGTCCTCGCCTTCTGGACCCGGCGACCGCAGGCGGGTCCTCGCCTTCTGGACCTGGCGACCGCAGGCGGGTCCTCGCCTTCTGGACCCGGCGACCGCGGGCGGGTCCTCGCCTTCTGGACCTGGCGCCCGCAGGCGGGTCCTCGCCTTCTGGACCCGGCGACCGCGGGCGGGTCCTCGCCTTCTGGACCTGGCGCCCGCAGGCGGGTCCTCGCCTTCTGGACCCGGCGACCGCTGGTGGACGTTTTATTTGTTTCGTATCTCTGGCTTTTAATGAGAGCTCGTGTGTTTGATGGATCTTGGATGTAGATGGTTGGATGAGTGGGTGGGTGAACTGATGAATGTGTGGAGGGTTGAATGGGTTGAAGTCCATGTCAACAAGGACCTCTGATGAAACAGTCAAAACACCACAGAATCTGTTTCCTTCTATTAAACTGTTTTATAGGAACTTCTTTTCCACAGCTCATAAAATGGAGAAAAGACTAATGAATGACCTCATTAACAGAAATGTGACCACTACCGACACTAACCAGAATATTGAGTTAACATTCCCTTCACCTGGGGCTCTGGGAGACTCGAACCATTGACCCAAAGTGTGCGAGGCCCAAGCTTTTAGAGAGTTATCAGTTCGCTACAAGAGCAGGAAAATCGCTGGTGAAGTACTCTCCCAACACGAAGGGAAAAGCCTTGAAAGAGACAAATACTGTCTATGCCTCTGCATCTCTACTTATCTTGAGGTTATCTTGAGGTTATCTCGAGATGATTTCGGGGCTTTAGTGTCCCCGCGGCCCGGTCCTCGACCAGGCCTCCACCCCCAGGAAGCAGCCCGTGACAGCTGACTAACACCCAGGTACCTATTTTACTGCTAGGTAACAGGGGCATTCAGGATGAAAGAAACTTTGCCCATTTGTTTCTGCCTCGTGCGGGAATCGAACCCGCGCCACAGAATTACGAGTCCTGCGCGCTATCCACCAGGCTACGAGGCCCCTAGGGGCCTTGGGGACTGTCATCCCCCAACGATCTCAATATATAGACATCTCTCTCAAAACGCCTGACAATGCCTAAACAACAACCATAATTTCTACACACAACCTGACCAATCACCAGAGATATCCTGGCCAACAACATTGATACAACGGCAATAGATGATTAGACATCGCTAGACAACGTTTAAACACAATATATAAACATTAGTCGAACAGTCAACATCCAGCCCTCACATCGGCACATTTTATACACAATGTTAAAGACCAAGGCAGAATGTTGACCAGACCACACACTAGAAGGTGAAGGGACGACGACGTTTCAGTCCGTCCTGGACCATTCTCAAGTCGATTGTGACTTGGCAGAATATCCAGCTCACACCTCACCTGCCCCAACCATCATCGACCTTACTGCTTCCCTATATATATATATATATATATATAATATATATATATATATTCTGTGGCTTCAGCTTCTTTGTATCCGCATTCCCTGTTTTTGAAGATGTTGAAGAGGCTCAACAAAATGCATCTCTCAGCATAACGTCGTATAAAACACTAAAAGGAACTTTGTTTCCGAATATCTCTCTCTCTCTCTCTTACTCTCGGAAACGCAAAATCAAATGGGCAACTGGAAAGTCTGTACACCTTTGTTCCCATACCATCTGAGACACTCGGCCCCTGGGGCAGGAGGGTCTTGAGCTTTCTCGGAGAACTGGGTTCCAGTCTCGTTGACACCACCAGAGACCCGAGAGCTGACAGCTTTGTATTTCAGCGGCTCAGTGTGGTGATCCAGAGAGGAAATGCCTGTGGTGTCCTCGGTTCCTGTCCGGAAAAATAGGAGCGCCAAGAGACCCACAATTCTTAACCTTCCAATATATTCACCAATGTATAATTTGCAACACGTTAATACTTAGAGCAAAACAAACCACGAAGAGTCGAGGGTGGTTGGAAAAGTGACAGGATGAACAACCCAGCGGGTTTTCTTCCTATTGGGGAGTGTTGTACATGCAGCTATGGCGGTGTGTCCACTCACAGGATGAGTGACGCTGCCCAATAAACTCGCCCCTCGGGGCAAAATTTAAAAAAAAAAAAAATTAAAAATTTAAATGGAAACCGCAATAGTGGAAACCCAAAAATTCCTTCAATGTGTTTGTGTGTGCTTTTTTCCGAGACTATGGGTACCCTTCTTCCAGCCATAGGTGGTACGGAGACGAGGAGTCACAATAACGGGGCTGAAGTATGTTGACCAAACCACACACTAGAAAGTGAAGAGACGACGACGTTTCGGTCCGTCCTGGACCATTCTAAGTCGATTGTGATGTCAAGTCGATCAGAAGTCACAATCGACTTGAGAATGGTCCAGGACGGACCGAAACGTCGTCCCTTCACTTTCTAACGTGTGGTTTGGTCCACAGTATAGGTGGTACCCCTGTAATATATATTATATATTATATATACACAACAAGCCTGAATGGTCCCCAGGCATACATGCAACCGAAAACTCACACCCCAGAAGTGACTCACCCATACAGCCAGGAGCACTAAGCATCTGGCGTACAGGACACCTTCACCACTCGACCATCACGACCGTTCAAAAGATGATGGTAGCCGAAGCTATTTACCCCACCATCCCGACGGCGCTCTGATGGTAATCTTGGGCATAGTATTTTATCAAATCACCTCATTCTTTGAGGCAACACGTGAGAAACACAAATACATAGTGCTCCTGGCAGTATGGGTTCGAGTCACTTCTGGGGTGTGAGTTTTCGGTTGCATGTATGCCTGGGGACCATTCAGGCTTGTTTGCCTGAAGCTGGAGACACCCTGGCAGGAGGGGGGTTTCCACCAACACCCTGGCAGGGGGGGGGGTCTCCACCAACACCCTGGCAGGGGGGGGGGGGGTGTCTCCACCAACACACTGGCAGGGGGGGGGTCTCCACCAACACACTGGCAGGGGGGGGGGGTGTCTCCACCAACACACTGGCAGGGGGGGGGTGTCTCCGCCAACACACTGGCAGGGGGGGGGGGTGTCTCCACCAACACACTGGCAGGGGGGGGGGGGTCTCCACCAACACACTGGCAGGGGGGGGGTGTGTCTCCACCAACACCCTGGCAGGGGGGGTGGTGTCTCCACCAACACCCTGGCAGGGGGGGTGGTGTCTCCACCAACACACTGGAAGGGGGGGGGTGTCTCCACCAACACACTGGCAGGGGGGGTCTCCACCAACACACTGGCAGGGGGGGGGGTCTCCACCAACACACTGGCAGGGGGGGGGGTGTCTCCACCAACACACTGGCAGGGGGGGGGTGTCTCCACCAACACACTGGCAGGGGGGGGGGTGTCTCCACCAACACACTGGCAGGGGGGGGGGTGTCTCCACCAACACACTGGCAGGGGGGGGGTGTCTCCACCAACACACTGGCAGGGGGGGGGTGTCTCCACCAACACACTGGCAGGGGGGGGGGGTGTCTCCACCAACACACTGGCAGGAGGGGGGGTGTCTCCACCAACACACTGGCAGGGGGGGGGGGTGTCTCCACCAACACACTGGCAGGGGGGGGGGGTGTCTCCACCAACACACTGGCAGGGGGGGGTGTGTCTCCACCAACACACTGGCAGGGGGGGGGGGGTGTCTCCAACACACTGGCAGGGGGGTCTCCACCAACACACCGGCAGGGGTCTCCACCAACACACTGGCAGGGGTCTCCACCAACACACCGGCAGGGGTCTCCACCAACACACCGGCAGGGGGGGGGGTCTCCACCAACACACTGGCAGGGGGGGGTCTCCACCAAGACACTGGCAGGGGGGGGGGTCTCCACCAACATACTGGCAGGCTTCCACACAGACTTCAGCTATAACAAACCTTAACAGACGGACAATAGTTCCATCTGGTAACTCATCGTGACCATCCCGAGGCACGTCGGTCCACTCGCCAACACGTCGCCAGGTATCACAGACTACACCGACTCCGTCCACTTGTTCCTACTGGAGCAGTCTGGAGTTCACCAGTGCCTTGGGTGAACTGATACCTGTTGACCGCGGTACCACCCACATCACTTCTGAGGAGGAAAAGATGAATAGTCAGAAGGAAACTACCCCAGGTGTTTATAAGGTCACAGCGTTTTACGGAGGGAAACAGAAAATGGGGTCGGGTGCACTCAACAGATGGCGTTGACATCGTCGCAGTGTAATTACCTAAGTGTAGTTACAGGATGAGAGCTACGCTCGTGGTGTCCCGTCTTCCCAGCACTCTTTGTCATATAACGCTTTGAAACTACTGACGGTCTTGGCCTCCACCACCTTCTCACTTAACTTGTTCCAACCGTCTACCACTCTATTTGCGAAGGTGAATTTTCTTATATTTCTTCGGCATCTGTGTTTAGCTAGTTTAAATCTATGGCCTCTTGTTCTTGAAGTTCCAGGTCTCAGGAAGTCTTCCCTGTCGATTTTATCAATTCCTGTTACTATTTTGTACGTAGTGATCATATCACCTCTTTTTCTTCTGTCTTCTAGTTTTGGCATATTTAATGCTTCTAACCTCTCCTCGTAGCTCTTGCCCTTCAGTTCTGGGAGCCACTTAGTAGCATGTCTTTGCACCTTTTCCAGTTTGTTGATGTGCTTCTTAAGATATGGGCACCACACAACCGCTGCATATTCTAGCTTTGGCCTAACAAAAGTCATGAACAATTTCTTTAGTATATCGCCATCCATGTATTTAAATGCAATTTGTGTGTGTGTGTGTGTGTGTGTGTGTGTGTGTGTGTGTGTGTGTGTGTGTGTGTGTGTGTGTGTGTGTGTGTGTGTGTGTGTGTGTGTGTGTGTGTGTACCCACTAAAAGGGGGTACCGTACAACCTGTCCTCTTAAAAAGAACGTCACTTTTTGGCCGTTTACCCGTATGGCCGAATATGGACGTAATTTGAAAATGAAAACAAAAAATTAATATAAATTTAGGAATTTTTTTTAACAACAGTAGGTTAAGGGTCCTCTGATAGGTTAGGTGGGCAGGAAATTCTCATAACGTTTCAAAACGGTATGAAAAACGTTAATGGGAAGAATCCTTTTCTAAGCTGGCCGAGTAAGCCGGACGACTCAAACAGAAAACGGAACAGTAGACAGTTCACAGGTTAGACTATCTCTTCCCACTTTTTTTTGCCCCTTCCCTATCTCATTCCACTTCCCCCTCCCCCTCTCTCTCCTCCATCACCCTCTTCCCTGCAATCTCCCCCATTTGTTCCATTCTCCCTACTCTTCCCCCTTCCCCTCACCCGCGTCTGGTCTCTAACCTCGAACAGACAGAACATTCACATTTATATGGGAATGTCTGTCTGTTTACTTAGTTGGTGGGGGGGGGGGGGGTGCCCGGCTGTGCCCGGGTCTCTCTTCCATCTCTCACCTCTCTCCTTTCCTCGACCCTCTCCACTTTTCTTCTACTTTCCCCTTCACTGCTCACACTTCTCCCCCCTCCCCCCTCCCTCTCTCGTCAGCCCTTCTTCTTTCCTCTTTCCTTCCCTCTCTTCAGATATCCCCCCTTTTTCTTTCCTTCTCTCCCTATCTCTGTATATATCTGTCTGTCTCTGTCATTCTCTCTGTCTGCCTTTTTCTATGTTTTGTTGTCTTTCTCTATTTTCTCTTTGTCTCTCTCTCTCTCTCTCTCTCTCTCTCTCTCTCTCTCTCTCTCTCTCTCTCTCTCTCTCTCTCTCTCTCTCTCTCTCTCTCTCTCTCTCTCTCTCTCTTTGTCTTAGTCGATCCAGCCTCCCTTGAGGCCTATATCTAACTCTTCTCTTTGCTGCCTGACTCTCTGTGTCTGTCTGTCTGTCTGTCTGTCTGTCTGTCTGTCTGTCTGTCTGTCTGTCTGTCTGTCTGTCTGTCTGTCTGTCTGTCTGTCTGTCTGTCTCTCTGTCTGTCTGGCTGTCTGTCTCTCTCTCTCTCTCTCTCTCTCTCTCTCTCTCTCTCTCTCTCTCTCTCTCTCTCTCTCTCTCTCTCTCTCTCTCTCTCTCTCTCAACAATAATACAATAGTCTGCTACTGGTGTGTGAATGGTCTGCCAGTGGGAGGAGTCTAGCAATGTCAAATATTCATAATATACAATAGTTACCCGTTAGCGTTGAGACCGGCGAGGAGGCTTATGAAAGCCTCTGAAGCTGTGGCAGGACCGCCTCTTTTATGCTACTGTGACCAAAGTATGAATAGCAGAACATTTTTGTCAATTTTCCCAAGAGCAGTGAGTGATGATGTATATTATTATAATGCAACAAAAGTTGCCTAATAATAATAGAATAATAATGATATATAATGATAATTAATAATTTAACAATAAGGTAATAGTAATGGCGACCCCCAAGCAGCCTATGACCGTCCCATACCCCAGACCATCACCTCTCTTCCCGGTAAAGTTGGGTGGGACTAACCCTATGCGTCTGGGGCCAGATTCACGAAGCAGTTACGCAAGCACTTACGAACCTGTACATCTTTTCTCAATCTTTGACGGGCTTTTGTTGCATTTATTAAACATTTTACAGGCATTAAAACTTCCCAATCAACTGTTGTTATTGTTATCAACAGCCTCGTGGTGCCTCGGAGCTCATTAACTGTTTAATAATTGTAAACAAAACCGCCAAAGATTGGGAAAAGATGTACAGGTTCGTAAGTGCTTGCGTAACTGCTTCGTGAATCTGACCCTTGGTCTACAAGTGTGTCAATAACGTAAGCGTAGCTCATTGTTCCTTACACACTGAAATCACAATTGAGTGATGCATCAAATGAACAAATCCACAAGGGCCGATTAAGGCAGCGTCTGGGATGCTCTCGGACGCAGGTTCGAATCCCCGTCACGGCCCTTGTGGATTTGTTCATTTATACCTCGTTCCTCGTAACAATTACATCTCCTTGTTAGTAATCAATAGCGTGCGGTGAATTATGGATGACGCGGACCAACGCCTCGCTCTAAATGCTCGGTAATTACGTCATAAAATATGAATACGGTCCTCGTGTCTGGGTTAAGTAACACGCTGGTTATACACGACCACATATCGGTGCGCCTCACTCTAGGATTGCATAGGTAGTTCACTCGTTAGCGCCGGGTAATTTAGCGTGTAACCAGCTGTCTGGGCGTGGCGGGGAACTAGCAATTTCAGTCTTGTTAATAACCGGAGCTCAGAGGCTCTCTGACGTCATCACTCCCACGGCTCCCCCCCCCCCAACACTAAAATAATTAGTACGAAGTAATTTGAATTTGATTTTTTTTTAGTCTGCATTGAATCCTCTAAATCTAATTTGTGTCCACGGAGGAGAGTTTGACGAGTGATTGACAGCTTCTGAAACATAAACAACGGAGGTGGATTGAATGGCGGGAAGACCAGAGGGGCGACAGCTAGCCACAACAGCTGGCTTGGTCAGCGGCGTTGGTCACCGCGCGCTTCACTATATCTTGTTATTCACTCCCGTTTGGTCATTCACTTTGATTTAGACTGACTTTCATCTTCATTCACTTTGATTTTCATTCACTGTTATTATCATTCACTATTCAGTCATTTACTGTTATGTTCAGTCACTATTGTAATCGCCTCCACGTCATTGTAATCGTCCGCACGTCATTGTAATCGTCCACACATTATAGTAATCGCCTCCACGTCATTGTAATCGTCCGCACGTCATTGTAATCGTCCGCACGTCATTGTAATCGCCTCTACGTCATTATAATCGTCCGCACGTCATTGTAATCGTCTCTACGTCATTATAATCGTCCGCACGTCATTGTAATCGTCTCTACGTCATTATAATCGTCCGCACGTCATTGTAATCGTCCGCACGTCATTATAATCGTCTGCACGTCATTGTAATCGCCAGCACGTCATTGTAATCGTCCGCACGTCATTGTAATCGTCCGCACGTCATTGTAATCGTCCGCACGTCATTGTAATCGTCCACATGTCATTGTAATAGTCTACACGTCATTGTAATCGTCCACATGTCATTGTAATCGTCTACACGTCATTGTAATCGTCCACACGTCATTGTAATCGTCCACACATCATAGTAATCGCCTCCACGTCATTGTAATCGTCCACATGTCATTGTAATCGTCCACATGTCATTGTAATCGTCCACATGTCATTGTAATCGCCTCCACGTCATTGTAATCGTCCGCACGTCATTGTAATCGTCCACACATTATAGTAATCGCCTCCACGTCATTGTAATCGTCCGCACGTCATTGTAATCGTCCGCACGTCATTGTAATCGCCTCTACGTCATTATAATCGTCCGCACGTCATTGTAATCGTCTCTACGTCATTATAATCGTCCGCACGTCATTGTAATCGTCTCTACGTCATTATAATCGTCCGCACGTCATTGTAATCGTCCGCACGTCATTATAATCGTCTGCACGTCATTGTAATCGCCAGCACGTCATTGTAATCGTCCGCACGTCATTGTAATCGTCCGCACGTCATTGTAATCGTCCGCACGTCATTGTAATCGTCCACATGTCATTGTAATAGTCTACACGTCATTGTAATCGTCCACATGTCATTGTAATCGTCTACACGTCATTGTAATCGTCCACACGTCATTGTAATCGTCCACACATCATAGTAATCGCCTCCACGTCATTGTAATCGTCCGCACGTCATTGTAATCGTCCGCACATCATAGTAATCGCCTCCACGTCATTGTAATCGTCCACATGTCATTGTAATCGTCCACATGTCATTGTAATCGTCTACACGTCATTGTAATCGTCCACATGTCATTGTAATCGTCCACATGTAATTGTAATCGTCTACACGTCATTGTAATCGTCCACATGTCATTGTAATCGTCCACATGTCATTGTAATCGTCTACACGTCATTGTGATCGTCCACATGTCATTGTAATCGTCCACATGTCATTGTAATAGTCTACACGTCATTGTAATCGTCCACATGTCATTGTAATCGTCCACATGTCATTGTAATCGTCAACATGTCATTGTAATAGTCTACACGTCATTGTAATTGTCCACACGTCATTGTAATCGTCCACATGTCATTGCAATCGTCCACACGTCATTGTAATCATTCACACCCAATTATAAGACTCAATACCATCATTGTAATAGTACACTAAGCCAGGCCATGAGTAAACTATGGTGGGGGCCAGCTATGATGGGTGGGGGGCCAGCTATGATGGATGGGGGCCAGCTATGATGGGTGGGGGGCCAGCTATGATGGATGGGGGCCAGCTATGATGGGTGGGGGGGCCAGCTATGATGGATGGGGGCCAGCTATGATGGGTGGGGGGCCAGCTATGATGGATGGGGGCCAGCTATGATGGGTGGGGGGCCAGCTATGATGGGTGGGGGCCAGCTATGATGGGTGGGGGCCAGCTATGATGGGTGGGGGGCCAGCTATGATGGGTGGGGGCCAGCTATGATGGGTGGGGGCCAGCTATGATGGGTGGGGGGGCCAGCTATGATGGGTGGGGGCCAGCTATGATGGGTGGGGGGCCAGCTATGATGGGTGGGGGCCAGCCATGATGGGTGGGGGCCAGCTATGATGGGTGGGGGCCAGCTATGATGGGTGGGGGGCCACCTATGATGGGTGGGGGCCAGCTATGATGGGTGGGGGGCCAGCTATGATGGATGGGGGCCAGCTATGATGGGTGGGGGGCCAGCTATGATGGGTGGGGGGCCAGCTATGATGGATGGGGGGCCAGCTATGATGGGTGGGGGGCCAGCTATGATGGGTGGGGGGCCAGCTATGATGGGTTGGGGGCCAGCTATGATGGGTGGCGGGCCAACTATGATGGGTGGGGGCTAGCTATGATGGGTGGGGGGCCAGCTATGATGGATGGGGGCCAGCTATGATGGGTGGGGGGCCAGCTATGATGGGTGGGGGGCCAGCTATGATGGATGGGGGCCAGCTATGATGGGTGGGGGGCCAGCTATGATGGGTGGGGGCCAGCTATGATGGGTAGGGGCCAGCTATGATGGGTGGGGGGCCAGCTATGATGGGTGGGGGGCCAGCTATGATGGGTGGGGGCCAGCTATGATGGGTGGGGGCCAGCTATGATGGGTGGGGGGCCAGCTATGATGAGTGGGGGCCAGCTATGATGGGTGGGGGCCAGCTATGATGGGTGGGGGGGCCAGCTATGATGGGTGGGGGGCCAGCTATGATGGATGGGGGCCAGCTATGATGGATGGGGGCCAGCTATGATGGGTGGGGGCCAGCTATGATGGGTGGGGGCCAGCTATGATGGGTGGGGGGCCAGCTATGATGGATGGGGGCCAGCTATGATGGATGGGGGCCAGCTATGATGGGTGGGGGGCCAGCTATGATGGGTGGGGGCCAGCTATGATGGGTGGGGGCCAGCTATGATGGGTGGGGGCCAGCTATGATGGGTGGGGGCCAGCTATGATGGGTGGGGGCCAGCTATGATGGGTGGGGGGGCCAGCTATGATGGATGGGGGCCAGCTATGATGGATGGGGGCCAGCTATGATGGGTGGGGGGCCAGCTATGATGGGTGGGGGGCCAGCTATGATGGATGGGGGCCAGCTATGATGGATGGGGGCCAGCTATGATGGATGGGGGCCAGCTATGATGGATGGGGGCCAGCTATGATGGATGCGGCCAGCTATGATGGATGGGGGCCAGCTATGATGGATGGGGGCCAGCTATGATGGGTGGGGGGCCAGCTATGATGGGTGGGGGGCCAGCTATGATGGATGGGGGCCAGCTATGATGGATGGGGGCCAGCTATGATGGGTGGGGGCCCAGCTATGCCCACAAAGCTAACGAGAGGAAGGGATACGTGTGAATTCTGTGACTATTCTCTGTGGGAGGGTGACAATGACATGTTCTCTGTGGGAGGGTGACAATGACATATTCTCTGTGGGAGGGTGACAATGACACATTCTCTGTGGGAGGGTGACAATGACACATTCTCTGTGGGAGGGTGACAATGACATATTCTCTGTGGGAGGGTGACAATGACACATTCTCTGTGGGAGGGTGACAATGACATGTTCTCTGTGGGAGGGTGACAATGACACATTCTCTGTGGGAGGGTGACAATGACATATTCTCTGTGGGAGGGTGACAATGACACATTCTCTGTGGGAGGGTGACAATGACACATTCTCTGTGGGAGGGTGACAATGACACATTCTCTGTGGGTGGGTGACAATGACACATTCTCTGTGGGAGGGTGACAATGACACATTCTCTGTGGGAGGGTGACAATGACACATTCTCTGTGGGAGGGTGACAATGACACATTCTCTCTGGGAGGGTGACAATGACACATTCTCTGTGGGAGGGTGACAATGACACATTCTCTGTGGGAGGGTGACAATGACACATTCTCTGTGGGAGGGTGACAATGACACATTCTCTGTGGGAGGGTGACAATGACACATTCTCTGTGGGAGGGTGACAATGACACATTCTCTGTGGGAGGGTGACAATGACACATTCTCTGTGGGAGGGTGACAATGACATGTCCTCTGTGGGAGGGTGACAATGACACATTCTCTGTGGGAGGGTGACAATGACATGTCCTCTGTGGGAGGGTGACAATGACACATTCTCTGTGGGAGGGTGACAATGACACATTCTCTGTGGGAGGGTGACAATGACATGTCCTCTGTGGGAGGGTGACAATGACACATTCTCTGTGGGAGGGTGACAATGACACATTCTCTGTGGGAGGGTGACAATGACATGTTCTCTGTGGGAGGGTGACAATGACACATTCTCTGTAGGAGGGTGACAATGACACATTCTCTGTAGGAGGGTGACAATGACACATTCTCTGTGGGAGGGTGACAATGACACATTCTCTGTGGGAGGGTGACAATGACACATTCTCTGTGGGAGGATGACAATGACATATGCTCTGTGGGAGGGTGACAATGACATGTTCTCTGTGGGAGGGTGACAATGACATATGCTCTGTGGGAGGGTGACAATGACACATTCTCTGTGGGAGGGTGACAATGACACATTCTCTGTGGGAGGGTGACAATGAGATATGCTCTGTGGGAGGGTGACAATGACACATTCTCTGTGGGCGGGTGACAATGACATGTTCTCTGTGGGCGGGTGACAATGACACATTCTCTGTGGGCGGGTGACAATGACACATTCTCTGTGGGCGGGTGACAATGACATGTTCTCTGTGGGAGGGTGACAATGACACATTCTCTATGGGAGGGTGACAATGACATATGCTCTGTGGGAGGGTGACAATGACATATGCTCTGTGGGAGGGTGACAATGACATGTTCTCTGTGGGAGGGTGACAATGACATGTTCTCTGTGGGAGGGTGACAATGACATATGCTCTGTGGGAGGGTGACAATGACACATTCTCTGTGGGCGGGTGACAATGACATGTTCTCTGTGGGAGGGTGACAATGACATATGCTCTGTGGGAGGGTGACAATGACATGTTCTCTGTGGGAGGGTGACAATGACATATGCTCTGTGGGAGGGTGACAATGACATGTTCTCTGTGGGAGGGTGACAATGACATGTTCTCTGTGGGAGGGTGACAATGACATGTTCTCTTTGGGAGGGTGACAATGACATATCCTCTGTGGGAGGGTGACAATGACATATGCTCTGTGGGAGGGTGACAATGACATGTTCTCTGTGGGAGGGTGACAATGACATGTTCTCTGTGGGAGGGTGACAATGACATATGCTCTGTGGGAGGGTGACAATGACACATTCTCTGTGGGAGGGTGACAATGACATGTTCTCTGTGGGAGGGTGACAATGACACATTCTCTGTGGGAGGGTGACAATGACATGTTCTCTGTGGGAGGGTGACAATGACATATGCTCTGTGGGAGGGTGACAATGACATATGCTCTGTGGGAGGGTGACAATGACACATTCTCTGTGGGAGGGTGACAATGACATGTTCTCTGTGGGAGGGTGACAATGACATATCCTCTGTAGGAGGGTGACAATGACACATTCTCTGTGGGAGGGTGACAATGACATATGCTCTGTGGGAGGGTGATAATGACACATTCTCTGTGGGAGGGTGACAATGACACATTCTCTGTGGGAGGGTGACAATGACATGTCCTCTGTGGGAGGGTGACAATGACACATTCTCTGTGGGAGGGTGACAATGACATATGCTCTGTGGGAGGGTGACAATGACACATTCTCTGTGGGAGGGTGACAATGACACATTCTCTGTGGGAGGGTGACAATGACACATTCTCTGTGGGTTGCACTGGTTGCATTATTGACGTACCAACAGTGGGAAGGGAATAAATTGAAGTGAAAGTTGAGATGAAAGAAGTGGAGGGTTGAAGGTGAAGCAGAGTGGGTGGGGGTGGGTGGATAGGGGGGCAGACGGGTGGGAGGAGGGAGTGGGGGGGTAACTGGGAGTAGAATGAAGAGGGAGGGAGGGAAAGAAAAGGGGGGATTGGGGGGCTGGGGGACAGAATATTGAATAGAAACGTCATAGGCCTACCAAAATGAGATTGTACACTTGTTTCTATGGCAACTGTCCGTGTTTTGCTAGAGCAGGAAGAGCAGCGTAAATATAGGAAGAAAAAACTAGAATATAATAATCAAAATAAGAAGGAGGAGGATAAGAGAGCGAGGAACAGCAAAGATTAAAACTACATTGTAGCCAAGTGTGGAACCGGCCATCGGCGCCATAGCTCTCTGTTACCCCGAGTTGTCACCGTTTTTGTTGCTGTGGCGTGCTGTGGGGAAGTGTCGGGGGGGGGGGGCAGGATATGTGCAGGGGGGAGAAAGGAAATAAGGAATGAGGGAGCGTGGGAAGGATATGATAGGGGAGAGAGAGAGAGAGAGAGAGAGAGAGAGAGAGAGAGAGAGAGAGAGAGAGAGAGAGAGAGAGAGAGAGAGAGAGAGAGATAGAGAGATAGAGACAGAGAGAAACAGAGAGAGACAGAGAGAGAGAGACAGAGAGAGAGAGAGAGAGAGAGAGAGATAGAGGCAGAGAGAAACAGAGAGAGAGAGAGAGATAGAGAGATAGAGACAGAGAAACAGAGAGAGACAGAGAGAGAGAGAGAGAGAGAGAGAGAGAGAGAGAGAGAGAGAGAGAGAGAGAGAGAGAGAGAGAGAGAGAGAGAGAGTGGGGGGGTTGGGGGGTGGAGGTAGGCCCCACCGTCATTGTTGTGAATCAGCGGTCTCCCCCCTCTCTCTCCCTCCCTCCCTCCCGGTGAGCGCGCCAACAGCCTACATTCCCAACCCACCCTCCCCAGGCCTCCTGTTTCACCCAACCTCCTTCCTGCTGGGCCTACGGCAGGCCTATCGCACCTCCGCTTGCCCTCGCCTCCTACTGCTACGCCGCTAACGGAACTGTTTCTTAGGCAATGCAAACGGGTGGTGTTTAAATGCGTATATGCCGTTTGTGTCGTTGTGTAGTTGATCTGGAATTCGTCGCAGCAGGAAATGGGTGTTTGCGAAAGCGTTCGAAAGTTGCGTGGCGCTTGCCAGCCTCCGTATAACTGGGATTACGAACGTTGTCGACTCCTCTCCGTCATTAAAGCCGCCGCGTGTAGATCCGAAACGTCATTTGCGTTGCTAATAGTGGCAACTGCGTGGGTTGCGGGCGGCCCCGTGTTGAGGGTCGCGGGCGGCTCTGGGACAAAGACAGCCAGGCCTAGCTGCTTCTGGAGGGCGCTGCTCTCGCTGCACCACACCCGAGGGGTGCTTGCACCTCACACCACCTGTCTATCACCAGCTGTCACAGGGAAATGAGGGACATTAGACGGGTGTGAGGTGTGTGAGGTGGCCGGGAGAGGCCAGCGTGCGGGACAAAGAGATTTGGCGCGCGTGCTCTTGTTTACGGTGGCGGAGGCGCGATGTCTCTATCTCCAATGCCTACCAGTGTCTTCGCACGATCCTTCACTAGCCTCCACCTCCTTCGCATGACACGCAGGCAATCTTTGACACCGTCTAAACGCCAGAGATAGAGGAATGATAAGCAAGGGGGAGGGGGAAAAAGAGGAAATACTAGTAAGGGAGGCGAGTGGCAGGAGGCCCCGCCCCGAGCCAGGCCGCCGCCCGCGTGTCGCTGGCAACTCAGTGTCGCTCCAGCTGTGCCGCCACACACACGTTCTCCGCCGCCCTCCCCAGCCTCGCCTAGTCACTCCCCATGACCTGACTCTCGCCACTTTTGGTATCCGAAAACTTTTTTTTATGCAAGCTACCGCGGGTGTGTGTGTGGAATCCAGTAACGGTGCAATAAGCGGTTAAAAATATTTTTGTTTTTTTAAGAAAGACTTGTGCGGTGCTCCTTTTCCCTCCCCCCTCCAAAAAAATTCCTCCCTTTCCCCCCTTTTCCCTCCAATGGTGAAAATTTTGAATGAGGAACCCAGTCAATTTTAAGAGGAAAAAGGAAGACTCCACCGACGCGGGTTTGAATGCGCAGACTTCACTTTCAGAGGTAAGTTTTGGGGGGAACCTGTTGAATAACGGCGCTAAGCTTTTTCCCGCCACGGGGGCCCCCATCTTGGAGGAGGGCCCCCGTGGCAGGACTCGCCTTTACCCGAATATACCTGACATGTGGGGGGTCGAGAGTGAGTGGGAGAGGAAACCCACGGTGTGAAAATGAAAGTGAGAGCCGTCAAGGTCGCCACGACCTGGCTCTAACCTACTTTGTTGGTCTTGATGGTTACAAGGACAACCCTGTCGTGAAAGTGTGTGTGTAAACTGTGTAAACTGGCATTGATGAACCACCCTCTCTCTCTTGTGGAATGGTATACCTCTGGTTGGTCCTCCTCCTCCCCCCATCAGGAGCTAAAACGTGGTTTACATAGCTATGATGAAACCCGCCGCCAGCCCGGAGAGATGAAAGTGTGTGTGTGTGTGTGTAAACTTCTGGAACACTGAGCTACTTTCCCCCCCGGGGAGTCTATATATAGTACACTTGTTAAGAGTGAACAGTACGGTAATTGTGTAATGTCGGGGCGAGGTTTACCTCTGGGGACCCGTATGTGTGTGGGAGGGGGGTGAGGTTTACCTCTGGGGACCCGTGTTTGGGGGATAGGTTTACCTCTGGGGACCCGTGTTTGGGGGTTATGTTTACCTCTGGGGAGGTTTACCTTAGATGACCCGTGTGTATGGGGGCGAGGTTTACCTCGGGGACCCATGTGTGTTAGTGGGGGGAGGTTTACCTCTGGGAACCCATGTGTTAGTGGGGGGGGGCGAGGTTTACCTCTGGGAACCCATGTGTGTTAGTGGGGAGCGAGGTTTACCTCTGGGAACCCATGTGTTAGTGGGGGGGGCGAGGTTTACCTCTTGGGACCCGTGTGGGGCGAGGTTTACCTCTGGGAACCCATGTGTGGGGGCGCGAGGTTTACCTCTGGGAACCCATGTGTGGGGGCGAGGTTTACCTCTGGGGACCCGTGTGTGTGGGGGTGGCGAGGTTTACCTCTGGGAACCCATATGTGGGGGCGAGGTTTACCTCTGGGGACCCGTGTGTGGGGGGGGCAAGGTTTACCTCTGGGAACCCATGTGTTAGTGGTGGGGGGCGAGGTTTACCTCTGGGGACCGTGTGTGTGTGGGGGGGGGGGCTTTGGCTTGATCTCCATTCTAGAATGTATTTACGCTCTGTGATCGTTTCGTAAGGGAATATTTCCCCATGTCACGCCATATATATAAAGTTCTAGATCACAAGAGCTGTACTTGTCAAAAGTTGTTCGTAAGTGCCGTCTTTTTGCTTTTTGCTTTTTTGCTTAGGCCTATTCGCCCATTTTGACACATGCAGTGGCAGACACGCTTTGTTGTGATTAATGAGTGGGATTTATCGCCAGGGGAAAGTTAAGGATTTACCCTGAGCGAGAGGTACCATATGGCCACCAAGGCTGGCTGTGAATTAAGCGTCACCCCTTTGCTTTATTTTAGTACTTGTAAATTAAGTAAATTTGTACTTAATTGACTTCTTACTTTTACTTTTTACTTCATTTACGTTTAGCAATTTTAGCACTGCATTGCCGAAATGCATATAAGATTATTTGGCCGTGTATGTGGGGGCGGGAGGTTGGGGGGGGGGGTTAGGTCTACATAAACTTTCCCTTGCTGGTGTTACACAAGTTGAGTTAGCGTGTGCGTGACACACTTAGCGCGTGACCACATCTTTTGTTCTTGTCGGCTTGTTTTGTGCGCACCTGACAAGTTGAACAGGTTTTTTTTCTCTCTCTCTTTGAAGCTAGTGTTGGCAAAGGTGGATTATATTGCATACATCGTGAAAAGATTGCTCTGCGGTTACACATTGTGAACAATTGGCATTTCGTTGCATTCACTCAAAAGTTGAAGCATTGATTTCAACCAGTAGTCTTTCTTCAGATTACGGGGTCTTCAAACTGGCATTATTGTTATTATTGTTTTTATTATTCACATACTCGGTGAAGCAAGGAGTGTTTAAGTGTGTAACAGCTGTAGGGTGATTTATTGCGCCATGTAGATTACAATCTCGTGCTGTGTCCACAAAGCTGCCAGTTTGGAATTACTTGCGTTTGGATGATGATAAAAGTTGGTTCAGATTGAATCACCACGTGTTGGTAATTGTTGTTGTTGATAGCTGGTTGGTAAGCTGTGTGTTCGTTAGTAAGTTACTGGCATATTGTAACGCCAAGTATTCTCCCTGGAACTGTTTTGTTTTCTTTTGTTTCTCATAACTATTCCCGATAGGTTTCTCTACCTAGAGGCATTTCAGCTTTAAAATCTCATGGGCTTATATATTAGAGAGATGTTGGAAGAAATGCAGCAGGCTTACTGTGTGTTAACAACACGTGACCTTTAAAAATATACCGTACGGGGATCCCGGTATGTTTCCTTCTCTCAAGGCCACTAGGCTAGTGTCAGTCGGGTGAATGTTGTTTTGGTTTAGTTGTCAGGCAAAACTGTTGTATCTTGGTTTTTATAACGTTAGGCTCTCACTGCAGTGTGGGCCTGCTGGCCCCTGCCAGGCAGGCTCTCACTGCAGTGTGGGCCTGCTGGCCCCTGCCAGGCAGGCTCTCACTGCAGTGTGGGCCTGCTGGCCCCTGCCAGGCAGACACACACACTGCAGTGGGCCTGCTAGACTGTTATTCTCTTATTATTCTTGAAAAGCCAATTACTAAACCAATGGTTACCTGTATCCTTAAAATAAAAATAAAAATTAATTCATTTCCATAAATAGTTTTGATTTTCCCTACCTATTAATAGGCTGTCTGTCCTTTATTGATTTCTGCACATTTATACGTGTGAATTAGAAATTAAACCAGTTTCATTTTTAGTGTAAAGTTCGGAAAATGCTTTACGTTTTTAGCCTATCACCAACTTGGTAAATAATTAGACTTAATTAACAAAATATGGTCTGGCATGTTAGTCGGGCAACGGTTCTTTCAAGGGTGGGTTGGGCAGCATTATGCTGATGCCGACTAGTTGGCTGTGGACCTTTTGAGGTTTCTTCGCGTGTGGACAGTGGGTGTACGGAACCATTGGGTGTGGACAGTGGGTGTGCGGAACCATTGGGTGTGGACAGTGGGTGTACGGAACCATTGGGTGTGGACAGTGGGTGTGCGGAACCATTGGGTGTGGACAGTGGGTGTGCGGAACCATTGGGTTTGGACAGTGGGTGTACGGAACCATTGGGTGTGGACAGTGGGTGTACGGAACCATTGGGTGTGGACAGTGGGTGTACGGAACCATTGGGTGTGGACAGTGGGTGTACGGAACCATTGGGTGTGGACAGTGGGTGTACGGAACCATTGGGTGTGGACAGTGGGTGTACGGAACCATTGGGTGTGGACAGTGGGTGTACGGAACCATTGGGTGGCATTTTAAATTCACCATTATTGTTGACGTGTGTGGATGCAGTGATCCATTAGGATGTCTTGGCCGCCAGCCCGTCTTAGGCTGTCTGAAGCGAAATGGATAGGCTATGCTATACATTTTTCTCCTATAATGTAAGGTGGTAATATTTGCACCGTGCTCTGCTCTCACGACTCTAGTATTGAAACACGATGGGCTCTCCGTGGATTAAATATGAATTATGCTCGTGTACGCTTGTTATATATATCGTGTTAAGGTTCCGAATTAGATTTCAATGTAAACTGCGTTAATTAAGCATGGTGTACAAGTTGTTGTGGCCTGTAGTGTTGGATGTGAAGTTGTTAATATGACGGTGGGACGGTGGTAGGTGCAGGACCCGAAGGAAGTGGCAGGTGCCCTCTATATAACCTAGGGTGGGAGTGGCGCACTTGCTGTGACGCTCCGGCTGCAAGCGCCCCCTCTGCTAATTTTAATTGACACTTTCACGGGTGAGGGTATGGGCGTAGGGCTTGACGAGTGCCTTGGTGCTACATTATGGTGTGAGAGCAAGTAAGAGTTGACGTTTCTTCAAGCACAGCCTCATTGTTTCCGTATTTGGCTGTCATTGATATGTCCTCTTTGACAAATTAGTCATTATAAGCCGTTATTTTTTCCCAAGCTCTGTTGATCACTTATCGTCTCTACGTTGTGATGGGTCCGTGGATCAATGTCCCCGCGGCCCGGTCTGCCCAGGCCTCCTGGTTGGCAGTCTTGTTAGATGTCGCTGCTCGCAGTCTGACGCATAAAAGTCATTTGGCCCCACAGCGGGACATATTAGGCAAGGTAAAGCAATTGAAGGTTCCAGCACGAGTGTTGTGGGTTTATCTTGATGTTCTTTTAGTGAAGGGCAGGGGAGGGACTCGGACCTTTTTACAGGCTTACCTGCAGCTGCCGCCTTGTGCTCCCTAAACAAATGTTTGTGATTGTAGAATGAGAATTGTAGACTGAGACCCCACCTGTTGTGGAGAGGAATTATTAGGGTTGTGTAGGCTCTTGCAGCAGGTGTGTGGGTGGATACTATAGTAACGCTTACTATCTTTAGTTACACATGTATAATGCCAAGCCATCTTTTTAAGAGTGTAATAATTCCCATTGTTGGGAACACTGTGCTTACCTAGTTGTGCTTGCGGGGGTTGAGCTCTAGCTCGTTGGTCCCGCCTCTCAACTGTCAATCAACATCACGTACGTGTGTGTGTGTGTGTAAAATAATATATAGGGGATAACATTAAATAAATGTTAAATATGACCGAAAATGTTAGATATAGAAGAGGTGGTACTCCCTTTCCTATATTTTATATATATATATATATATATATATATATATATATATATATATATATATATATATATATATATATATATATATATATATATATAATTAATTTAGACGCTGAACGGTGACTGTTGAGGGTGCCTGAGATGTGCCCTCAAGGCCAAACAACTGACCCTCTCCAGGATGCAGCTCCAGAACGGTTGTCACTCCCGGGTAGTATATATGCTACAAGGTGAACAAAGCCATTACGACCGGATGAAGTGAAAGGAAACCGAACCCTACCATTTCTGTCTCCGGAATCGAACCCTGGATCCCCCGATTGCGAGTTTTGAACGAAGCCAAACTACATTACGAGCAATTCTCGCACGTAGAATCTTGTACAACAACAAACCAGAGAGTGGGGTTTAGGAAGGCTTTATTTCACACGATCTGGCGAAACTGTTTAGGCTAGCAGTAAGTGGGATAAAAAAGATCTTGCCGGGTCATTTCGGAAAACTGTTCTCTATCGAGCCAGGTACCTACCTAGTCTTGGGTCGCTGAACTGGCGAGCTGGGAAGAGATGTTGCGCCACTCGGCCAAGAGTATTGATTCGGTTTTTCATAGAACTTGAAGTTGGTATTCGACTGGTGGACGGGGAAGGGGGGGGGGGGGGCGATGCGTCACGCCTGGCGAACCGTTGATCACATTGAAGGACATGCCAGTTGCCTTTACTTTGTGCGTGATGCTCTTACCTTAGGTGCAGGGAGGAGCCCTTGCCTCGGGTGCAGGGAGGAGCCCTTACCTCAGGTGCAGGGAGGAGCCCTTGCCTCGGGTGCAGGGAGGAGCCCTTGCCTCAGGTGCAGGGAGGAGCCCGTGCCTCAGGTGCAGGGAGGAGCCCTTACCTCAGGTGCAGGGAGGAGCCCTTACCTCAGGTGCAGGGAGGAGCCCTTGCCTCAGGTGCAGGGAGGAGCCCTTGCCTCAGGTGCAGGGAGGAGCCCTTACCTCAGGTGCAGGGAGGAGCCCTTGCCTCGGGTGCAGGGAGGAGCCCGTGCCTCAGGTGCAGGTGTTGTGCAGGGAGGAACCCTTACCTCAGGTGCAGGTGTTGTGCAGGGAGGAACCCTTACCTCAGGTGCAGGTGTTGTACAGGGAGGAACCCTTACCTCAGGTGCAGGTGTTGTACAGGGAGGAACCCTTACCTCAGGTGCAGGTGTTGTACAGGGAGGAACCCTTACCTCAGGTGCAGGTGTTGTACAGGAAGGCATAGTCAACTCATATTGCCGTGTCTGAGCGGCTCTATTTTCTCTGGCAAGTAGGCCTATGGGGGCTCTAGGCCAAAATCCAGCTCTTAAATGCAAAATTTTTTTTATTCAGAAAGCAAGGTTTTATAGGATTATTACACAATTTATTGAATTGGTGTCAACATTTAAAATATAATGATGGTGACGAGTGTCATACGTGATGATGATTTGTCTTAATTATTCCGTACGGTAAAATGTTGAGATTTTAGTTACAAAATGATCCCACAAGGAGCTCATATTAAATATTGCAAAATTGATAATTTGCACAAAAATTGCCTTTTCCTTAGGCTATGCAGTTTGGTTTGGAAGCCTTGGATTACGGTTCGAAATTGTGTATTACGTTAACATGTTCGGAGATTACGAAGAGGTGGTTAGAACGACGCAACTACATCATTCCACAGGAGAGAAACTGTTTTAAACTACATCATTCCACAGGAGAGAAACTGTTTTAAGATATCTTGTCTTGAGGTTATCTTATGATATCGGGGCTTAGCGTTCCCCGCGACCCGGTCCTCGACTAGGCTTCCTTTTTGTTAATTAACGAAGTTGTGACAGTCACTTAAGTGATCCTCAAGTGACCGCCTTCACCCTTAAGTGGCCGCCTTCACCCTTAAGTGACCTTGATCAAGCGACCGCGCACGTAAAGCGTCCATTAGTAACGTTCAAGGTATATATTACCCTATGCACATGGACTTAATTTAAATAAATTTTTGGGAAAAAATTTAATTTGTCGAGCTATTTAGACATTATTTTTTTGGTGACTGTCCTTTGTTTTCAAGTGAAGCATTGTACTACTTAGCTCATTGTTCATCATACCCTCAGGTGTTGGAGTGTTCATCATACCCTCAGGTGTTGATGTGTTCATCATTCCCTCAGGTGTTGATGTGTTCATCATTCCCTCAGGTGTTGATGTGTTCATCATTCCCTCAGGTGTTGATGTGTTCATCATTCCCTCAGGTGTTGATGTGTTCATCATTCCCTCAGGTGTTGTGTTCATCATTCCCTCAGGTGTTGATGTGTTCATCATTCCCTCAGGTGTTGATGTGTTCATCATTCCCTCAGGTGTTGTGTTCATCATTCCCTCAGGTGTTGATGTGTTCATCATTCCCTCAGGTGTTGGAAGACTTAATCCTCTTTTGAGTTTGGGCGCCCTCCCACATTCTCCTGTCCCCCCCTCCCCCCTCCCACACATTCTTTCTCCTGGCCCCCCCCCCCTTTTACTACCACAGACGTGGCCACACATTTACAATGCTAACCATCACATATACATTTTCTTCTGTCCTCATTGTTGTGGGGGTTGACTACTTGCTTGATTGTGATTGCTGGGATTGAACTCGGGGTTCTGTAGCCTCTACCTCTTGACCTTCAGTCAGCTGGTGTTCAGGTTCCTGGAGCCTATTGACTTCTTAACATATCTTCATTTAATGTTATGTATGGAGTCTGCCTCCACTTTATAGTGCAAACTTTTTATAGTGCTTTCCATGTGGTTACTCTTGACAGAGGTGTTAAGGTGCTGCTGACAAATGGAATACATTAGGCAGTGATGTGGTGGAGGCTGACTCCATACACAGTTTCAAGTGTAGATATGATAGAGCCCAATAGGCTCAGGAACCTGTACACCTGTTGATGGACGGTTGAGAGGCGGGACCAAAGAGCCAGAGCTCAACCCCGCAAGCACAACTAGGTGAGTACTGCTATGCCGTGCGGAAGTTCCTGAAGACCTCTTTGGCTCTGGGAAACAAACATAATAGCATAGACTCACTCCTCTACGGAGTGAGTCTATGCTATTATGTTTGTTTCGCATATGCTGATTACCCATTTAGCTCATTTATTGATGCTTTTCACTTTCATGTTTCCACGGGACCTGTTACCTTGCCTTGAGGTATATCTTGGTCCTCCACTTTTGTCGTTATCTTGCATTTATCTGGGTAGAAGTCCAGTAGCCATTTCTCTAACCATCCTTGAAGCTTATCTAGGCCATACTGCATCTGGACGTTCCTCGTGTTAGGATATGTTCTATTAATCTTACACATCCCCAGACATTGGTATGTGAATGCACGAACTTCTCATTTAGGTCGCTTGTATAAGGAACGGTATGGGACGCGGACCTGCCCCCTTGTGGTACTCCACTAGGAGCCTCCCTCCACCCCGAAGTCTTCTCACCGTAATCCTATTTCCTCTCTGGTTCTGCCAGATCAATTTATAACTAGTTCCCCCCCGTCTCAATATCAAGTTTGTATAGCGGTCTCTTGTGTGGCACTGTCGGATGCCTGCTGACAATCCAGCAAGATACAATCTGCATCATTCCTCCTCCAGCCTCGGCATAAAACTGGCAGGTTTGCTAGGCCAGGACCTGCGTTTTTTGCAGCCAAATTCATGTTTGGAGACGGCTTGCCCCCTCTGGTAATGGGTGCCAGTGGGGGGCAAATTGATGATTCAATGATTATTGTCAATACTCCAACTTTTTAGGGAATGTTCACTGGCCTGTATTTTAGGAGCTCTTGCCCGTTCACTACAGAATATATGGACAAAGTTCTCTCTCACTCCAGGGTATTTTTCCCCTTTTATTTATTGAGGTGTTTTAAGGTTGGCGGGAAGGGTTTGTGCTGTGTTCGCTGGTACCCCTCCAATACTATCCATACCTTGAGGTGATTTCGGGGCTTGGCGACCCCGCGGCCCGGTCGTCGACCAGGCCTCCTGGTTGCTGAACTGGTCAACCAGGCTGTTGGACGCGGCTGCTCGCAGCCTGACATATGAATCACAACCTGGTTGATCAGGTATCCATGGAAGAAAAATATATCCTAGTTTGATGATCGGGGTTATCACGTAGCTGTAATGCTTCATAACTTTCTTGGCTGCCTTGTCTGCTCATAATCCAATTACCTTGTTGTACATTCTCCCTTGTTCTTTGTATCTGCTTAGTTGTTTGTGTTGGGAGGTTTTGTTTGCTACTGCTGCTGTAATTCAGTTTCTGAACATGTGAAGGTCTGTAAACGTTTCCAGTATGACTTGCAGGATGGGCTGAATAATAACTACTGAACAGGTTGTGAATGAGTGGTTGTCATTCATTCATAAAGTCCCAGGCCGGGCTTGGGGAGTAGAGCAACTCCCAGAACCAGCCACAGGGACTCATTGGGTACTATTATTTCAATTAGAAAATCAGTTAGATCCATGAAAAGGATTCAAACCTATGCTCTATGTACTTCCAAGATAAAAAGACTGCTTCAGCTTCGTTGCAAACCTCAGGAACCCATAGACGATTCAGTTGAATCCCGGGTTACAATTCTTATCACCATGTGGTGGTGTAGTTGTCCAAGGCGTTTGCTTGGGGAGAACACAGAGCGCAGGTTCGAATCCTCAAAACGGCTCCTACTGATTTTCTCGATACATCACGCCAATGTGATTTCTTTGTACATTGTTTCCATTCTTAGCGCACCTCGCACAAGTGTCCCCCATGTCGTAATGTGTACTTGTTTCCTGTCTGACTCCCCCCCCCCCCTTCCGCCTTCCATGGGGCGGGGGTGGGGGCAAACTGGTTGTAGGGGTCCACTTAGTTGCTTCAACATTGACGCGAGGTTCACACCAGTTTCTCTTCTCTCCCAATAACTCTTACTCACCTGGTTGTCCTTGTGGGGATTGAGCTCTGGCTCTTTGGTCCCGCCTCTCAACTCTCAATCTACTGTTGTCCAGGTTACCGAGCCTATTGGGCTCGGAATAATATATATATATATATATATATATATATATATATATATATATATATATATATATATATATATATATATATATATAAAATTGTGTGGGGGGGGGGTGATGAAGCAGGGTTGGGGGGGCCGCCACACCCCTTGACATACTCATGGTTGGGAGGAGTGAGGGGGGGGGGTGCTTCACTCCATGTAGAAAGTGAAAATTAGCTGTTCAGGGTTGTGCGATGACATCACTTCTCCGCTCTCTGGTTTGTGGTGGTGGGGTGGGGGGGGGGCGTTTGTGGTGGTGGGGGGGGAGGATGGTAGATATCTAGTGGCTGTTGTGGTAGGTGGAGTTTTGGATGTGGGGGATCCTATTAATTTTGATTTGGTTGGGATTTGAAGGGAGTTGTTTGGCGTGTGATGGTGGTGTTGATCGTAGCGTTCCAGTGAGCATTGATGTACCAATGAATCAACATCAGTGACGTTGATGTAATGTTACGGGAACGTTATATTTTCTCCGCCAGATATGTTCACACAGACGAGCACATTTGCTGTTTTCTGGCATAAATTACAGCAATCTGCCACACGCAGCTCTGCCACCTCCGCCCCCCCCCCCTCCCCGCCTACATTGAACCCCCACCACCTCCATTGGAACCCCCCACATTGGGCCCTCCTCCCACATTGGAACCCCGTCCCACATTTTCTTTGTGTTCAGTTGAGCTAGACACAGTTGCAGCCAATCTTCTGGTGAGAGGGTAGACCACAGTGCCGGTTCTGCCCCTCTGGGCTACAGTGCTGTATCCCCCTCTTAATTGTATTTTTTTAAACCCCTCCACAAGTTATAAAGTAAATTGTTACTGGCGACGCCTTTTGTTGAATCAACAGAGAAATTCGCTTAATGAATGCAACAATAGTTGGCTATTTCTGCCTGGGTGTGTTGCTCCCAAAGACTCACACACGACGGAATCTAACTTGTCACTTGTTGAAACTTTAGGCACCCAAGCTTAGGAGCTGGCCAAGCTGTTAGCAGGCTCCTCTCTGTTAGCAGGCTCCTCCCTGTTAGCAGGCTCTCCCTGTTAGCAGGCTCCTCCTTGTTAGCAGGCTCTCCCCTGTTAGCAGGCTCCTCCTTGTTAGCAGGCTCTCCCCTGTTAGCAGGCTCTCCCCCTGTTAGCAGGCTCCTCCTTGTTAGCAGGCTCTCCCCTGTTAGCAGGCTCTCCCCCTGTTAGCAGGCTCTCCCCTGTTAGCAGGCTCCTCCCTGTTAGCAGGCTCCTCCCTGTTAGCAGGCTCTCCCCCTGTTAGCAGGCTCTCCCCCTGTTAGCAGGCTCTCCCCCTGTTAGCAGGCTCTCCCCCTGTTAGCAGGCTCTCCCCTGTTAGCAGGCTCTCCCCCTGTTAGCAGGCTCCTCCCTGTTAGCAGGCTCTCCCCCTGTTAGCAGGCTCCTCCCTGTTAGCAGGCGTGGACATCTTCAAAAGAAAAGTAGATAGTTTTCTTCAAGAAGTGCCAGACCAACCTGCCCGGCTGATCTGGCTTGGTCAGAGTTGACTCGCAAGTCAAGCCTGGCCTCAGGCCGGGCTTGGGGAGTAGAACTACTCTCGGAACCCCATCAAGCAGGCTTTCCCAGCCTGTTTGCTCCTGTTAGCTTTCCCGTCCCATAGCGCCTGGTAAGCCTTACCCAACTATTTTCCCCTAGAACACCACCTGCCAATTATTTAACCACCAGGTGCTCAATCACTGATGGGTGAACAGATACGTACAGTTAAGGACTGACGTTTAGTGAGTTGTCCCCGACTGGGATACGAACCCCCAGGCCGCGGTGTTCGCGGAGCGCGAGGCCAGCATTACTTTGCGAGGGTTCCCAGGATGCACATCGCGGCCCGAGTCGGGCGGCTGAAGGCCTGGGTCCAGATTCACGAAGCAGTTACGCAAGCACTTACGTACGTGTACATCTTTCCTCAATCTATGACGGCTTTGGTTACTTTTATTAAACAGTTTACAAGCTTGAAAACTTGCCAATCAACTGTTGCTATTGTTATAAACAGCCTCCTGGTGCTTCGGAGCTCATTAACTGTTTAATAAGTGTAAACGAAGCCACCAAAGATTGAGAAAAGATGGACAGGTTCGTAAGTGCTTGCGTAACTGCTTCGTGAATCTGGCCCCTGTGCTCTACTCGCCCCTATACCACCACTGTTTTGTCGTTTACATATCCATTGTTTTGGGAGTTTTGTGCCGCTGGGATTAATTGAAAGTTGCTCGACAGGTATGGTGGGTTGCTTGGGGGCTCGTGCGTTTCTGGGTAGGCAGAATGTTGCCTTGGCTGAAGGCCAGACCGCTGTGTTTTTGACGGAATGACGCACCGAGATTGGCAGCTGTCGTCGTTCAAAGTTCCCACTTGTTAACTTGAGCATTGTTCCACCTGGATGCTTGGCCACGCATGTAGATGGTTGGGTTGATTTGCAGGAGGTGACTGTCGCCTCCAGCAGCCGGCGTCCAGGGCCACACACATGCGCACTTCTTGTAAGAACCTATCCAAGTGCCCCCTGAGATGGTCGTACGCGAACTCTCGTGTTTACCTTTATGACTAAGGGTATAAGTTTCTGAATTGTGGAATTGCAGCCTTTTGTGTTGAGTAATGACTGGGAATAATAGGGAACACTAGGCGAAGGGTAGGTCGTCGGGGAGGCGTTCTAGAGCGGTGAGATAAGTACGATGAAGGGAAACTACCTCCTAATATCGACTAGAGAAAGACTTGGAGGTAGACCTAACTCCAGAGGCTCGTATAACTAGAATAACGTCAGCCGCATACTCTGGTCAGGCAAAAGTCTGAACATCCTTCAGAAACTTGAATAAGGAGGCTTTTAGATCACTGTATACCGCTCATGTGAGGCCAGTCTTAGAGTATGCCGCCCCAACGTGGAGCCCCCAGAAAAAAAATACATAAGGAAGCTCGAAAAGGTGTAAATGTTTGCAACGAGACTCGTCTCAGAGCTGCGAGGGATGAGGCACGAAGACAGACTAAAAGAACTAAACCTGACGACGTTAGAAGGGAGGAGGAAGAGTGGCGGGGGGACATGATACAGACGTATAAAATACAGGGATTGACAAAGTAGAGGGAATGTTTACAATGAATAGCAATAGAACAAGGGGGACACGGATGGAAGCTTGAGATTTGGATGTGTCATAAGAATGTTAGAAAGAAATCTTTTAGCGTTTCTAAGGGTAGTGAGTAAATGGAATGACCTAAAGGAGCAGATTGTAGACGCCATTCATAACTTTAAAAGCAGTTATGATTGAGAAATAAGTCATTGCATTAGACAACCAACGGCTTGAAAAGTGGGGTCCAAGAGCTCGAGCTCGCTCCTGCAGGCACAATTAGGCGAGTTCACACTGATGTGTATATGACACTAGATAAATGGTTGTCATAAATATGAAATTGTTTTTAATACGAGAATGTAGAACAGGAGTGGAATGTGGGGCGCATTCTTGGGTGCGCGCGCGCGCCTCTGGGGGTAGATGTGTATTCTTCCCCTCCCTCCCTCCCTTCCCATACATTCTCCTTCCCTCCCACGGCGTCCCGGCCGACCTCCTTCTCTTCCACGGCGTCCCAGCCGACCTCCTTCCCTCCCACGGCGTCCCAGCCGACCTCCTTCCCTCCCACGGCGTCCCTCCCGACCTCCCCTCCCACGGCGTCCCTCCCGACCTCCTTCCCTCCCACGGCGTCCCGGCCGACCTTCCCTCCCTCCTACTCCATTATCCCACGTCTTCCCTACGGTCCCTCGCTACTCTGAACCGCCACGATGGTCCGTCCGCACTCTACACCCACGGCCCCCCCCCCTCTCCCTGTCCCACCACTACCCTCCATTATATTCCTTCCCAGGCCGCCGCCGCCACCACCACCACCACTCTTCCTTCCCTTCTATTCCTCTCCCTTTCGTGGCTGCTCTGCCTTCGCTGCCCTTCTCGTTAGTGCCGTAACTCTGGCCGTGGTGTCTTAACACTCTCGTGACCGTCTTGGAAGGTTGTGGCCCCACTTGTGGCGCCTCCTGGCGTCTTCTCACTTCATTTCCTTGAGCAGATTTGATTTTTGTTTTCCTATCTGCTCTGATCGTCGCCCTGCCTCCTCTCCTCCGTCCCCTGCACACACACAAAAAATACATCATCCGCCTCTTTCTTTCCTGTTCTCTCTGCTTCCTCTTTATTCCTTTTGCCCCGGTTTATTACCCTTCCCCCCCCCTCCCCTTTTCGTCCCTACCATCCCCAGTGTTCCCTATGCCCCAGCCATGCCCCAGCCATGCCCCCACCACAGCTCTTCCTTTTGCTCAATAGTAGTGATACCTATTTGATGGGGTTCTGGGAGTTCTACTGGCCAAGCCCAGCCCGGCCAGGCTTGACTTGTGAGAGCTTGGTCCACAAGCCTTCCTTGCCTCAATTTTAAAGCCTGTTCCTAGAAATGGATGTATTTTGCACGGGCTGTTGTGTGCCTATGTGATCTACCTCACTGTTAGGCTTCGTAAATAGTATCAACTGCGGTTTGGTAAAGCTTTCGATGGTTTCATATTTTTCGAACATGTTTGCTGTAAATGTCCCACATAACTGTTAAATTTCCTACGAACAGAGACCAGTTCTTCTCTTCTACGAACAGAAGACGTAATACAGGACACGGCAAACCTACAATCTGATCACACACAGAGATCACACTAACGTGATGCATCAAATGAGCAAATCCACAAGGGCCGTGACGAGGATTCGAACCTGCGCCCGAACCTGTCTGGGATGCTGCTGGACGCAGGTTCGAATCCTCGTCACGGCCCTTGTGGATTTGTTCTACAATCTGATGTATATCAGGTCTTTCAATGGGCCACAGACACTTACAATGTTTAATGAAGATAAGTTCCAGCTATGGAAACAACGAAAGCATATAAACGGAAACCATACACATAAAACTCGGTCAAAACTTACAATAGAATGAAAAACAATGTAAAGAATTTGAATGTCTGAAGACCTTTCCTGGAACACAATAAGGTAACTTACAACTGCAAGAAAAATTAGAAGTTGGATAACCAGAACCATTTAAACAAGGGATGCCATGCCCATGATACTTTTGAAGACACTAGTGCTCTCTAGAGTGGAATATTATTGCACAATAACAGCCCCATTCAAAGCTGGAATCCACTCAATAAGATCTAAATTCTTGGGACCTATTAAGATGTTTATTGTTGTATTCTCTAGCTATACCGATGAACCTTTTCAAGACGTTAGTGCACTCTTAGTGGAGTTATCTTGAGATGATTTCGGGGCTTTAGTGTCCCCGCGGCCCAGTCCTCGACCAGGCCTCCACCCCAAGGAAGCAGCCCGTGACAGCTGACTAACACCCAGGTACCTATTTTACTGCTAGGCAACAGGGGCATAGGATGAAAGAAACTGGCCATTGTGACCACATGAGACTGATCACATGAGACCAGAAGGCATGGCAGGATGTGCAGAATACCCCCGTTGAAGAGCAGAGGTGCAACAGGTACTCTGAGAAAGAACTCTATCAACATCAGAGGCCCGAGACTGTTCAACACGCTTCCACTACACATAAGGGGCATAATTGGCCGACCCCCTCACAGTGTTCAAGAGAGAACTGGATAAACACCTCCAAAGAATACCTTATCAACCAGGCTGTGATTCATACGTTAGGCTGCGACCAGCCGCGACCAGCATAGACGCGATACAGCTTCTAAATTATTGGGATCGTCTCAAAGCCCTCCAAATGTACTCACTAGAAAGAAGACGAGAGAGATATCAAATAATATACACCTGGAAGATACTGGAGGGCGAAGTACCAAATCTACACAGTAAAATAACAACGTACTGGAGTGAACGATATGGAAGAAAATGCAGAATAGAACCAGTGAAGAGCAGGGTTGCCATAGGCACAATCAGAGAACACTGTATAAACATCAGAGGTCCGCGGTTGTTCAACACCCTCTCAGCGAACATAAGAAATATTGCCGGAACAACCGTGGACATCTTCAAGAGGGAACTAGATTGTTTCCTCCAAGGACTGCCCGACCAACCGGGCTGTGGTGGGTATGTGGGCCTGCGGGCCGCTCCAAGCAACAACCTGGTGGACCAAACTCTCACAAGTCAAGCTTGGCCTCGGGCCGGGCTTGGGGAGTAGAAGAACTCTCAGAATCCCATCAACCAGGTATCAACAGCCTGGTTGACCAGTCCAACTACCAGGAGGCCTGGCCAGAGACAGGACCACCAGGACTTTGGTCGACGGAATCGACGCAAGCTTTGAAGTGAATAGTTCCTTTAACAAGGTGATTAGTATTTACTAGGGTAGTCTGAGGCTGAGGGTGGAGTGATGGGCACGACAATGGTCGCCGCCCGCACGCGTATCAGCGTCGGCGGTGTTACCTGGTTGATACCTGGTTGATGGGGTTCTGGGAGTTGTTCTACTCCCCAAGCCCGGCCCGAGGCCAGGCTCGACTTGTGAGAGGCTGTTGTCCACTAGGCTGTTGCTTGGAGCGGCCCGCAGGCCCACATACCCACCACAGCCCGTGTGTCATAGTATGTCTCTTGTCCAGGAAGTTGGGTAATTTTCAACATTACTCCTGTACTCAACATGGCCTCAAATTAATGACTAAATCGTTGACATTTCGTTTATATCACATAAGGGAAAGTAGGATGATAAACGTCGAAATTTAATTGACACCGTGGCTCTGGTGTTGATGGTTCTCTCTGAGTACCTATTGCGCCTCTTGTCAATTATATGTAAGACTGCAGTTTCTCCCAAGATTGTAAGGCAGGGAGAGGGAATTATCAGGGGACGGCGCCAAGTTATTACGACTACGATGCTGCGAAGTTGTCTCAGATTGTGCTTGATAGTCTTGTGTGGATTTCTGAAGGTATTCTCCCACCCCACCTTACCTACTAGCTCCACCCCCCCCCCAACCACACACTGACCATCAGCCAACCCCCTCACCCCCCCCCATCACCCTACAGCCTGCCCCCCCCCTCACCCTACAGCCTGCCCCCCCCCCTCACCCTACAGCCTGCCCCCCCCCCTCACCCTACAGCCTGCCCCCCCCTCACCCTACAGCCTGCCCCCCCCCCTCACCCTACAGCCTGCCCCCCCTCACCCTACAGCCTGCCCCCCTCACCCTACAGCCTGCCCCCCCTCACCCTACAGCCTGCCCCCCTCACCCTACAGCCTGCCCCCCCCCCTCACCCTACAGCCTGCCCCCCCCCCTCACTCTACAGCCTGCCGCCCCTCACCCTACCCCCCCCTCACCCTACACCCTGCCCTCACTCTACAGCCTGCCGCCCCCACCCTACACACCCCCCTCACCCTACAAACCCCCCCTCACCCTACACACCCCCCTCACCCTACACCCCCCCCTCACCCTACACCCCCCCTCACCCTACACCCCCCCCCCCTCCACCCTACACACCCCCCCCCTCCACCCTACACACCCCCCCCTCCACCCTACACACACCCCCCCCCTCCACCCTACACACCCCCCCCCATCCACCCTACACACACCCCCTCACCCTACGCCCCCCTCACCCTACACCCCCCTAACCCTACACCCCCCTCACCCTACACCCCCCCTCACCTTCCCCACCATAGCATCATCGTCATGTGTGTGTTAAGTAACTACGCGTGTATATTTGTACGCCAGAGTTGGTAGGTTAATATTTGGTGGTGTTAAAGGGAATTTAAAAGGGCAGGATTGTAGGTCTTCGGTGCTATTGTTGTGGAGTTGTTAGTACACAATGTTATATTAAGCATTCCCATGTTGGCTGTTAAAGACGACGGAGTTATAATGCTAACCGCTAGTAAGATAAAGGTGATGGCATGCTTGTGTGTGTGGGTGGGTGTGGGAGTGTGTGTGTGTGGGGGTTTGGGTGGGTGTGGGAGTGTGGGGGTGTGGGTGGGTTTGGGTGGGTGTGTGGGTGTGTGTGGGTGGGTGGGTGTATGTGTGTGGGGGGTGGGTGGGTGTACTCACCTATTTGTGCTTGCGGGGGTTGAGCTCTGGCTCTTTGGTCAATTGTGTGTGTGTGTGTGTGTGTGTGTGTGTGTGTGTGTGTGTGTGTGTGTGTGTGTGTGTGTGTGTGTGTGTGTGTGTACAGGCTGAATACCGCACTTGTGTGTGGGGAGGGGCGGGGTAGGGGGGTAGGTGGAGGAGCAAGGGAAGCACAGTGCATGTGATGCAGGTGGGTGGAGGGGAGGACAGCAGTTGAGGGAGAGGAGAGGGTGGAGGCAGCGACGTAGCAGCAGCAGCAGCAGCGTGGTGGTGTCTTGTCTGAGGGAGAGCATGGTGGGGGCTCCTACCTGTGGATCGGCGGCGTGTCTGCTCCTGCCGCCAGCCGCATCGATTCCCTGCCTCGCCCCCCTCCTCCCCTTTGCGTGGGGTGCTGGTCTCCCCCCTCTTTCTCTTTCCCGCCACAGGCCTAACACTCGCTGACGCCCACACCTGCGCCACAACGCCCATACCTGCGCCACAACGCCCACGCCACAGCCACCACATACAGGGTGAGGAATTGATAGGGTAAATAGACAGCTTATTTAACACAAGGGGGCACGCACACTAGGGGACACGGGTGGAAATTGAGTGCCCAAATGAGCCATAAAGACGTTAGATACAACTTGTTTTAGTGCCAAAGTAGTTAACAAATGGAATGCATTGGGCAGTGATGGGGTTGAGGCAGACTCCATACACAGTTTCAAGTGCACATATGATAGAGCCTAGTATTAGGCTCCGTAGCCTGTACTCCCAGGAGATTGACAGTTGAGAGGCGGGACCAAAGAGCCGAAGCTCAAAGAAGCCGAAGCTCTGCGACTACACACACCACACACCTGCGTCTTCCTCGCACCCTTGTCCAACAGTGGGATCCATTCCACTGTTCATTCCACACATCACTGTTTCACCTTCCTCACCTCACATTCAGGAAACTGCTTAATGGTTATATAGAATATTATGCCTAGAGAAAGTGACCAGAATTACTCCTAAACAAGGGAGCATTGTGGTTGTAGCGGCAGAGCGTAGTTGTAGTGGTTGTGCGTGATGGTAGTCTGGTGGTGATAGAGCACAGCTCGCCAGGGAAGTGTTCCAGCTCTTGACACGCAAAGCTATTTATGTTCTGGAGTGACTAAAATAGTTACCTACAGCCTCTTGGTACACTAATGCTATAGCTCAAAACTGTGAGGCATTGATCAATATGCTTCCTCTCCCCTCTCTCACCCCGCCTCTCCCACCATTCCCCTCTCTCTCTCTCACCCCGCCTCTCCCCCCATTCCCCCCTCTCTCACCCCGCCTCTCCCCCCATTCCCCTCTCTCTCACCCCGCCTCTCCCCCCATTCCCCTCTCTCTCACCCCGCCTATCTCACCATTCCCCTCTCTCTTACCCCGCCTCTCCCCCCATTCCCCTCTCTCTCACCCCGCCTCTCCCCCCATTCCCCTCTCTCTCACCCCACCTATCTCACCATTCCCCTCTCTCTCTCTCACCCCGCCTCTCCCACCATTCCCCTCTCTCTCACCTCGCCTCTCCCACCATTCCCCTCTCTCTCTCTCACCCCGCCTCTCCCACCATTCCCCTCTCTCTCACCCCGCCTCTCCCACCATTCCCCTCTCTTACCCCGCCTCTCCCCCCATTCCCCTCTCTCTCACCCCGCCTCGCCCCCCATTCCCCTCTCTCTCACCCCTCTTCCCCATTCCCCTCTCCCAAATAGAGCCAACTAGGAAAGGAAACATCCCAGACTTATTTTTACAAACAACGATGAGCTGCTGATGTTATAGATTCAGCTACTCGGAACAAGTTCCAAGTAGCACGGGCTATGGTGAGCCCGTAGTGGACTTACCTGGCACAGGAGCGGTGCTGATAGAGCTGATCAGGGATTATAATGATTACAACTATACTTGTCACTCAGATCACAACCTGATCCAAGTTCAGACGAGCATGGCCAATAGACCTCTGCAGCCAATCTCAAATCACCAGAGGAGGAGAATTCAGCAAATTCAATATTAATAGTAAAGTGATTAACTATAAGCGAATAACCGAGACTTGGCAGAACTATGCTGAGAGGAACGACTACATAATGCTGACTTGGACCATTGTTTAGAGCAAATAGGCTCTGTGGCACTAGAAGCATGTACCTTACCTTGAGGTTGCCTTGAGGTGCTTGGGCTAAGCCTTGGGCTTTGCGTCCCCGCGGCCCGGTCGTCGAACAGACCTCCTGGTTGCTGAACTGATCAACCAGGCTGTTGGACGGCATATGCCACCAATATAACGTGTAGACGGGATATGTAGACGGCTAAGATAACGTGTAGACGACATATACCACCAAGATAACGTGACCAAGATAACGTGTAGACATATACCACTAAGAAAAAAGATAAAAAATATGCTAACTGGAGCGGCGCTCCTTCTATAGGTGAAGGAAATAAACAGCGGAACACCTCAGACGCTCCGCACTCTCTCAACAACAACAACAACAAGGAGGAAGGTTGTGTAGGGAAATAGAAATGATGGAGCTGAAGCTGAGAGAATCATATATAATCCAGGAGAGACAACGGGAGCTGAAGCTGAGAGAATCATATATAATCCAGGAGAGACAACCGGAGCTGAAGCTGAGAGAATCATATATAATCCAGGAGAGACAACGGGAGCTGAAGCTGAGAGAATCATATATAATCCAGGAGAGACAACCGGAGCTGAAGCCGAGAGAATCGCATATAATCCAGGAGAGACAACGGGAGCTGAAGCTGAGAGAATCATATATAATCCAGGAGAGACAACCGGAGCTGAAGCTGAGAGAATCATATATAATCCAGGAGAGACAACGGGAGCTGAAGCTGAGAGAATCGCATATAATCCAGGAGAGACAACGGTAGCTGAAGCTGAGAGAATCATATATAATCCAGGAGAGACAACCGGAGCTGAAGCCGAGAGAATCGCATATAATCCAGGAGAGACAACGGGAGCTGAAGCTGAGAGAATCGCATATAATCCAGGAGAGACAACCGGAGCTGAAGCTGAGAGAATCATATATAATCCAGGAGAGAGAACCGGAGCTGAAGCTGAGAGAATCATATATAATCCAGGAGAGACAACCGGAGCAGAATGCCACAAGTGAGAGGGAGAGAGAGAGGGGGGGGAGAGAGAGGGGGGGAGAGAGAGGGGGAGAGGGGGGGGGGAGGAACCCGAAATATTTTTTCTGGTAAGCAAAAACAAGAACAAAAACAGCATGCAGCATTAGGCCTTGCGCAAGAGTGAAGGAACTTTCACAGATGACGACAAAGTTATGAGTTAAATACTGAGGCTTCAGTACGATTATGTCTTCAGTGAACCCTAGATGTCACCCTAACCCAACCGGACTTTGAAGTAGCCATAGACACCAGGCCCATGCACTCTGCACCAGGCCCAGACTCGGGGAAGTCATCAAGAAGTGCAAAACACCACTATCACAGGCCCTAAACATCTTTGGAGACGGAGCCTAGACACTGGCGTCATCCCTGATATGCTTCAAGCAGCGGAGATCGCGCCACTTCACAAAGGAGGTAGTAAAGCAGATGCATTAAATTATAGACCAATATAACCGAACCTCACACATAAAAATCTTAGAAAGAGTGCTAAGAAATAAGACTACAAATCGCATGGAATCACAACATGTACATAACCCTGGACAACACGGGTTCAGAACAGGGCGCTCCTGCCTCTCACAGTTGCTAGAGCACTATGGCATGATCTTAGATGCCATGGAAAACGGGCAAAACGCAGATGAAATATACACACACCTTGCAAAAGCTTTCGACAAATGTCCCTCCCCTTCTCCCCCCTCTCTCCCCTCCCCCCTCTCTCCCCTCCCCTTTCTCCCCTCCCTCCGCCCTCTCCCCTCCCTCCTCCCCCTCTTCCCTCAGAACCCCACCAAGCAGGTACTGTATAAAGCAGATCCAGCTTCCACAAGACTGGCGAAGGAGATTTATTATGGGGCCCAACTTGCGATAATGTGGCTCTTAACTTGGCCAGTGAAGACTTTCTCGCGCTTTCTTTGATGCCATCATTAATTACCCGTTGTTGTGGTTTCTGTTAACCGGTTCATTGGTGTACTGTTGCTGGACTTTGGTGCAACGTTGTGGTGTTCGGTGTGGAGCCTACAGGTCTCTGTTGCTTGCGAGGTGGGAGCTGGGCACGGTGTGTGTACCTGGAGGGGTAGGGGGTGGGGGGGGGTTTCTGGGAGTTGTTCTACTTCCCGAGCCCGGCCCCAGGCCAGGCTCGACTTGTGATAACTTGGTCTAACAGGCTGTTGCTTGGAGCGGCCCGCAGGCCCACATCCACTACAGCCTTGATTGGTCCACCACTCTTTGCTATAACTTATCTAAGTACCTCTTGAATACATCCACCTTTGTTCCGGCAATATTTCTAACTGTTTGCTGGGGGGGGGGAGGTGTTGAACAGCTGTGGCTCTGTGATGTTTAGACTGTGCTCTGATTGTGCCTCTATGGCACTGGTTCTATTCTGTATTTCCTTCCGTATCTTTCGCTGTATATTATTTGATGCCTTTCTCGTCTCCTTTCCGTAGAGTATATTTAGAGAGCTTTGAGATGGTCCCAATAATTTAGATGTTTTATCGTGTCTATGCGTGCCGTATATGTTCTCTGTAGTCGCTCTAATTCAGAGATCTCTCCCGCTCTGAAAGGGAAAGTGAGTACCGAGCAGTAACACCACCAGTGTTTTAAATAGTATAAGCATTGCTGTGGGATCTCTGGATGTGAACGTTCTCATAATCCATCCTCTCATGTTCCTGGCCGCCGCTATAGTTATCTTGAGGTTATCTTGAGATGATTTCGGGGCTTTAGTGTCCCCGCGGCCCGGTCCTCGACCAGCCCTCCACCCCCCAGGAAGCAGCCCGTGACAGCTGACTAACACCCAGGTACCTATTTTACTGCTAGGTAACAGGGGCATAGGGTGAAAGAAACTCTGTCCATT
Organism: Procambarus clarkii; assembly: GCF_040958095.1. Classification (NCBI taxonomy): domain Eukaryota; kingdom Metazoa; phylum Arthropoda; class Malacostraca; order Decapoda; family Cambaridae; genus Procambarus; species Procambarus clarkii. The sequence goes on along the minus strand of NC_091207.1, from coordinate 20,188,201 downwards.
GTTTCTCGCCGGCACCCGAGATCGAACCCGGGAGTTACTCGGTTAGTTACTCGGTTATGTGCTCGAGTGGAGAGTGTGCATAGTGCTCCAGTGTGGTACATTGCGCGCTTTTGTCTGTAGTTGATGAATTATTGGTAGTTCTGTGGGCGTGTTGGCGAGGCTGAAGGTGGCGAGGCTAAATGTTTGTCCCCCTCTCTCTCTCTCTCTCCCAGCGTGAGAGTGGCTCTGTCTGTCAGGAACATGTTATTAATCCCAATGAGAAGCTCCTCCGTGTTTCAAGGTCACCACCAATGATGGCTCCGATGATCAATGTTCAGTCTTGAATAGAAGAGTAATGTTACTGTCACCCAACCAAACCACCACAAAGGATAGTAGTTACCACAACCGCTACCACCACAAAGGATGGTAACCACCACCACCACCACCACCCACAAGGCTACCACCATCAGAGCGTCGACGTGGTATCAAAGTTTAAGAATATAAATGTTTCACGTTGTGGTGAGCCGAGGTTGGCTGACGTTCACCTCCATTATCAAGATGCAAGTATTGCATTGATTTATAAATTATTCATGGTTTATTGTTATGGTCCTCACTGCCGCCGTCTCTTGGAGAGGGCGCTCGACCCCTGGTTCAGGGGGGGGGGGCGCGTACTCGCTTATTTGGGCCTGCAGGATCGAGCGTTGGCTCCTGGATCCCGCCTTTCTAGCCTTTGGTTGTTTAAAAGCAAAGATTCCTGTCCTACTTCTCTATAATGCCTAGTTTTAAAGCTATGAATAATGTTTGCTTCCACAATGTGCTCCTTTAGTTCATTCCATTTCCCCACAATCTCACTAAAATATAACCTTCTAACATCTCTATGTCATCTGAGTTTCAAGCTTCCACCCGTGTCCCCTTGTTCTGTTGGTATTCCGTGCGAACATTTCGTCTATTTCCACTGTCAATTCCCCTCAGTATTTTGTATGCTGCCATCATATCTCCCAGAGCTCTCCTTTTTTTCAGCGTCGTCAGATTCAGTTCCCTCAGTCATTCTTCGTATTCCATCCCATGCAACTCCGGGACGAGCCTCGTCGCAAATTCCTGAACCTTTTCCAGTTTCCTGTATGTTTCTTTAGGTTGGGGCTGCATACTTTAAGACGATTTTCATGTATGCAGTGTAAAGAGCTCTGAATGCATCCTTACTTCGGTTTCTGAATGACGTTCTAATTTTTGCTAACGTAGAGTACGCTGCTATCGTTACCCGATGTGTGTGTGTTGGAAGTTAAATTTGGTGTTACATCCACTTCCAGCTCCCTTTCTCGAATCGTCTCAGGAAACAGTTTTCCTTCATTGTGTAACTGACCCTCTGGTCTCCTGTCACCTAGTATGTGGCGCTGGTATCATCTAGTAAATGAACAAATCCACAAGGGCCATGATGAGGGTTTGAACCTACGTCCGGGATGATCCAAGACGCGCCTTAGTCGATTGCGCCACGACATGGTCAAAATAATTGTAACCGGGAGTGCTACTGCCCTCACACAGATCCCGAAGCCTCTCAGACACAAACCGGGGTTTTACACAGTTCCCCCTGCTTGATACCTGGTTGATGGGGTTCTGGGAGTTCTTCTACTCCCCAAGCCCGGCCCGAGGCCAAGCTTGACTTGTGAGAGTTTGGTCCACCAGGCTGTTGCTTGCAGCGGCCCGCAGCCCCACATACCCACCACAGCCCGGTTGGTCTGGCACTCCTTGGAGAAAACTATCTAGTTTTCTTGAAGATGTCTACGGTTGTTCCTGATGCCTCTGTTGACCTAGCTGTAAAGTGGTACCTGGGAGTTAGGCAAGTGTTACGGGAAGCATCTTGGGGAAGGTTCGTAGTTTGACCTAGGTGAGGGCTTCCATAGAAGCCTTAGTGCAGGCTTCCTGTCCCCGTGGATCACCCTGCGCAATTACAGATATGCTCCAGGTATGGCATCACTCCGACTTGTTTGCCAAATAGTCATCTGTTAACGCATTTAGTAATGACTATAAACAAGTACACAATGTCATCTCTCAACCTTTGTCTACGTTCTTGAAAACGTTTGTAACGTTTAAATAACGGCAAAAGGCCGGGTCACGTTAGTGTTTTGGACATGCTCAGCATTAGCTTGTTAATGACCTACCATTTCCAGTCATTGTCCGTTATATCCCGTGGTTACTATACCCTCATCTGGTTCATGATCACCCGTGTATGGCTCCACCAGGCTGGACACTAGGTGGGGGGGGGGGCATTGGACGCAAGTGTGACGCAATCACCACTGCCAGACGCAAGGCGGGGGGGGGGGGACCATTAGACGCAAGTGTGATACAATCACCACGCCACTGCCAGACGCAAGGCGGGGGGGGGGGACCATTGGACGCAAGTGTGATACAATCACCACGCCACTGCCAGACGCAAGGCGGGGGGGACCATTGGACGCAAGTGTGATACAATCACCACGCCACTGCCAGACGCAAGGCGGGGGGGGGGGACCATTGGACGCAAGTGTGATACAATCACCACACCACTGCCAGACGCAAGAACCTTTCTCTCACGTCTGGCGCCATCCACGTTTGCTTGCTTTCGCATTTTGTTAAGCTGAGGGGGGGGGGAGTCTGTCTTAAGTGGTTTTACCTTATGTAAGGCTGAGAGTTGATTGTTGGAACTTTTTTAGGTTTGGAATAGGTTATGGCATTTCACTTGTTGCCATGTCTTGTGTTTACATCAAGTAAACCTTCGTTTTTTGGGGGGAAAATGGTCAGTACGGACACACTTACCCATGACGTCATCAATGTTTACATTCGCTGCTACTGTTGTCAAAGAAAAAGCCTTTTTGTATGTAATAAAAGCTGATTTTTTTTTATTATTATACACGAGTGTAAATCAGTTGTCGCTTGGAGTGACATAGCTGGTTCAGCTCGAAATAACTGCGGTTGTTAATTGACTGTGAGGGTTCACTTGAAATAAGTTTATTGAGGTAAAATACAGACAAAGGGATGAGGTAAGAACATAAGAACATAAGAACATAAGAACAAAGGCAACTGCAGAAGGCCTATTGGCCCATACGAGGCAGCTCCTATTTATAACCACCCAATCCCACTCATATACTTGTCCAACCCGCGCTTGAAACAATCGAGGGACCCCACCTCCAGCAAGTTACGCGGTAATTGGTTCCACATATCAACAACTCTGTTACTGAACCAGTATTTACCCAAGTCTTTCCTAAATCTAAACTTAAGGTAGGTCAAGCTATTCTCACCCCGTTCAGTATATCGTGTTAATACACACACAAGGGTTCACTTTGTTGGGCGTGTTCAAGATAAGGCGTTGTTATGTCATTCTAGGGTGGTGGTGGTGGTGGTGTGCATTCCCTGCGCTCGCGCCCGTGTTGACTCACGCTGGTGACATCATCCACAAATCCGCAAATCATTCATTGTTTTTTTGATGACGTAACGGGCTTGAGCCAATCGCCTCGCGTTTTGTACGACCCGAATGCTTGGGTGATTAGCCTTAGGCTCCCCCGTGGATGACTTTTCGTACACACACAACCCATCTCGAAGATAGTGATAATTATCCTTAGTAATAATTTATGATTGTATTGACGGAAATGATGATGTATGTACCGGGAGTGTTCGGGTGGATGACGGGTGTAGACGGGTGGACGGAGGAGGACATTGTTCATCCGTGAATACTGTCTGAAGGGTGGCGACGGGCTGTCTTGCACATTCCTCTCTGTACTGGTTAGATCTGGCTGCCGGATGGAAAATTGCCCCCTTCTCCCCCTCCCCTCCCCCCTATCCCCATGCTAAGCATCGACCCCCTCTTTGACAATCCCTTTGTGGAGTGAGGTGGTGGCGTTACCTGTGGCGGACGACGTAGATAATTGTGCTGTCTTAACCAGCCAGGTGTGGTGGCGGTTTCACCTCCCTTCACCCACAGCTCTCTCGATCAAGCCACCTGGACCTACCCCAGGTGTGGGCGGGCGGGCGTAGGCGTCTCTAAGGTCTTGCCTACCCTCTCATTTTGGGCTTCAATCGAGAGGGCTTTTGTGTGATGGAGGAGTTCCTGAATCTTTCAGAAAGGGTGTGTTGGTGTGCAAGTGTGTGTGGGGGGGGGGAAGGTGTGATGGTGAGGTACGTGGGGGGGGGGGGTGATGGTGAGATGCGTGGGGGGGAGGGGGTGATGGTGAGGTAATCTCTGACACCAGACTCAAGGCCTCTGTGGTTTGCTGCTTTGCTAATTCCGTGCTGCTGTTATTGCCTGTGTTTACCACTATCACTCTGGGCTCCCCAGGCCCATAGGAGGATGTGATGGTGTTAAGTATGGTGACCCTCGCTGTGCAACCTCTCACCTCGAATGGTGCATGGTATCTGCCATGTATATCCCCCAGCCGTCAAAATATGATGTACTATATAAATCATACCAGGTCGCAAAATTTGATGGGCTGTCAAGTCTTCTATTCGTGGGCCCTACAGAAGGTTAGGTTCAGGAAATTTAGTACATCAGTTTTGTGACGTTGGGACAACTCGAGAGGACGGGTGGTCTTGTGCAGGCTAGCTGGCCGAGGCTGGCACAGGCAGGCTAGCTGGCCGAGGCTGGCACAGGCAGGCTAGCTACCTGGCCGAGGCTGGCGCAGGCAGGCTAGCTACCTGGCCGAGGCTGGCGCAGGCAGGCTAGCTACCTGGCCGAGGCTGGCGCAGGCAGGCTAGCTACCTGGCCGAGGCTGGCGCAGGCAGGCTGGCTACCTGGCCGAGGCTGGCGCAGGCAGGCTGGCTACCTGGCCGAGGCTGGGACAAGCAGGCTAGCTACCTGGCCGAGGCTGGCGCAGGCAGGCTAGCTACCTGGCCGAGGCTGGCGCAGGCAGGCTAGCTACCTGGCCGAGGCTGGGACAGGCAGGCTAGCTACCTGGCCGAGGCTGGCGCAGGCAGGCTAGCTACCTGGCCGAGGCTGGGACAGGCAGGCTGGCTACCTGGCCGAGGCTGGGACAAGCAGGCTAGCTACCTGGCCGAGGCTGGCGCAGGCAGGCTAGCTACCTGGCCGAGGCTGGCGCAGGCAGGCTAGCTGGCTGGCGCAGGCAGGCTGGCTACCTGGCTACCTGGCCGAGGCTGGCGCAGGCAGGCTAGCTACCTGGCCGAGGCTGGCGCAGGCAGGCTGGCTACCTGGCCGAGGCTGGGACAAGCAGGCTAGCTACCTGGCCGAGGCTGGCGCAGGCAGGCTAGCTACCTGGCCGAGGCTGGGACAGGCAGGCTGGCTACCTGGCCGAGGCTGGGACAGGCAGGCTGGCTACCTGGCCGAGGCTGGGACAAGCAGGCTAGCTACCTGGCCGAGGCTGGCGCAGGCAGGCTAGCTACTTGGCCGAGGCTGGCGCAGGCAGGCTAGCTACCTGGCCGAGGCTGGCGCAGGCAGGCTAGCTACTTGGCCGAGGCTGGGACAGGCAGGCTGGCTACCTGGCCGAGGCTGGGACAGGCAGGCTGGCTACCTGGCCGAGGCTGGGACAGGCAGGCTAGCTACCTGGCCGAGACTGGGACAGGCAGGCTAGCTACCTGGCCGAGGCTGGGACAGGCAGGCTAGCTACCTGGCCGAGGCTGGCGCTCGCTGTTGGCTTAACATAACCATTTTCTAGTGAGATATTACGTGGCTGGAGTTGGTGCGTCAGTCAGCAGGGGAGAGCGGCCGGCGTCAAGGTTACCGGCGCCAGCGTTGCGCCAGTGAGTGCCGGAGTAGACGAGTGCCTCGGCAACACTTACACTTGTATTGGGGTCATTGTCATTTGTGTTGAATATCATCCTGCTTGTTTTGTTTCCTTTTGCAATATTGCAATGACAACTGTATTTTTTTTCTAAGTGTGAGATTCCTGGCTTGACCAAAGGGTTGGCGCTGGAGTCTGGGGTTGATCTAGAGAGCTGTTTGTGGCGTCAGAGCCGCTCTCACCCAATGTCTTGGCTATCTTTTACTTTCCATACTTGGAGTTGATGAGTTTCTCTCCTCGGCGGCACAAGGTCGGGCTGCGGGGGTGGGAGAGAGGGGCAGGCAACGGTGTAGACAAAAGAGCTGTTTAATCAACACCAACTGACTTAATGCTTATTTATGGGGGAATCTTGTCAGACTGAGCTCAAGGCTGACTTCTAAGCTGCTACTTGTACTACTTGTCCCCTAAGCTGTTACTTGCCCTTCTTGCCCCCTAAGCTGCAACTTGCCCCCTAAGCTGCAACTTGCCCCCTAAGCTGCAACTTGCCCCCTAAGCTGCAACTTGCCCCCTAAGCTGCTACTTGCCCCCTAAGCTGCTACTTGCCCTATGCTGCGAGTGGTAGTAGTCTGCTTGTAGTTTTTCAATGTCTTCAACAGAGGTAATTTTCATGCTGATTTTTGCGCCATCTGCAAATGATAATACGAAGCTGTGACTTGTATTTTGAGTCTATATATGATATGAGAATAAGGAAAAATGCATGTTCCTGGCAGCCCATATTTACACCCACCTCGTGCATTATATTGGCAAGTTATACGCTCATGCTGTTTGTTTGTTATGGCTCATTTGCACTACACTGTGTTGGCTCTTTGCTGATAGATGGAGGAGTGAATCCTGCAGATTTGTCGTTGCTCACTGATAGATGTGAGCCGGTGGCTGAGCGGACAGAACACTGGACGCGTGATCCTGTGGTCCTGGGTTCGATTCCGGGCTCTGGCGAGAAACAATGGGCAGAGTTTCTTTCACCCTGATCCCCCCCTGTTACCTAGCAGTAAATAGGTACCTGGGAGTTAGTCAGCTGTCACGGGCTGCTTCCTGGGGGTGGAGGCCTGGTCGAGGACCGGGCCGTGGGGACACTACAGCCCCGAAATCATCTCAAAATAATCTCAAGATGTTGGAGTGGATCCTGCAGATTTCTGTAGTTGCTCGCTAACTTCCTTTTGTGTTGCGTGTGGTGGTGTGTCAGGGTCTGTGTCTCGCAGTGTTCATTAGTGTACTCTGCCTCTTGTGTTGTGTGTCAGGGTCTGTGTCTCGCAGTGTTCATTAGTGTACTCTGCCTCTTGTGTTGTGTATCTTGAGGTTATCTTGAGATGATTTTGGGGCTTTAGTGTCCCCGCGGCCCGGTCCTCGACCAGGCCTCCACCCCCAGGAAGCAGCCCGTGACAGCTGACTAACTCCCAGGTACCTATTTACTGCTAGGTAACAGGGGCATTCAGGGTGAAAGAAACTTTGCCCATTTGTTTCTGCCTCGTGCGGGAATCGAAGCCGCGCCACAGAATTACGAGTCCTGCGCGCTATCCACCAGGCTACGAGGCCCTTTGTAGTCCCGTGTCTCCACACATACCTAGACGTCCCCTTTGCATTTCTCTGCAATTTTTTTTTTAGCATGCAGCGAAGAACTGTTGCGTATCCTCTTGAGAGGAAATACTTGTCAACACATTTGCTATTTTGAGAAAGATGTCCTGAACTTATCAGGATAATTATTATCAAGAAATATGAAATTATTATCCTCGTCACAAATCCTATTTAACGAGGTATTGGCCATTCCTGTTTTCCTTTAAGTATCTGATAGTTTGGCGCACTGTGCGCGCGCGCGCAACTGCATTACGTAATTGCTGATTTATATAGTTTGGATACTCTGATTTTGTTGTATTTTGTTGCATTTGTATTTGCTGGGAGTTGAAAGAGCTCCCACGACGGTGCTCAAAAGACTACTTTTGAGCACCTCTTTGAGTGGCCAAGTTGTCTTTTGAGCACCTCTTGAGTGCCCAAGATGTCTTTTGAGCACCTCTTGAGTGGCCAAGTTGTCTTTTGAGCACCTCTTGAGTGGCCAAGTTGTCTTTTGAGCACCTCTTGAGTGGCCAAGTTGTCTTTTGAGCACCTCTTGAGTGGCCAAGATGTCTTTTGAGCACCTCTTTGAGTGCCCAAGTTGTCTTTTGAGCACCTCTTGAGTGGCCAAGTTGTCTTTCAGGATCCGTCAGGGCGCTGAAGCCCTTTCTTATCCAGCTCTTATTATATATATGTGTGGCGTTTTTTTGTCTTGTACGGCACAAGATCACCTGTTGTTTCCCTCAGTCTTTCCTAAGCTGTGTTCTCTGCCTCGACTGAGAGCTCTGGCTTAAGGATAGTACAGTACTCGACTGAGAGCTCTGGCTTAAGGATAGTACTCGACTGAGAGCTCTGGCTTAAGGATAGTACAGTACTCGACTGAGAGCTCTGGCTTAAGGATAGTACTCGACTGAGAGCTCTGGCTTAAGGATAGTACAGTACTCGACTGAGAGCTCTGGCTTAAGGATAGTACTCGACTGAGAGCTGGGCCTTAAGGACAGTACAGTACTCGACTGAGAGCTCTGGCTTAAGGATAGTACTCGACTGAGAGCTCTGGCTTAAGGATAGTACTCGACTGAGAGCTGGGCCTTAAGGACATAGTCTAACATTGAGTACTTCTCGCAGGACTTGCTGGCCGACCTCTCTGTGTTCAAGAGAACTTTATTAACATCTCCAAAGGATACCTGATCATCCAGGTTGTGATTTATGTCGGGCTGCGAGCAGCCGCGTCCGTGACTTGACCAGGCTACCAACCAGGAGGCCTGGTCAGAGACCGGGCCGCGGTGACGTTGATCCTCGGGACCAAGAACAGGCTGGTAGCCTGACCGCCTGTTAGTTCACTGTCATTTTCTTGCGTGACTGAGCACAAGTCTGGGTGGAAGTTTGTGTTTTTTGTGGTGGTGGGGGGGGGGGAGGGGGGGGCTTGGTTGCTGTGTCATACAAGTTGTCATCTAATAGTTTGTCTGTTCATAGTGTGTGTGTGTGTGTGTGTGTGTGTGTGTGTGTGTGTGTGTGTGTGTGTGTGTGTGTGTGCGCGCGCGCGCGTGCTCACCTATTTGTGCTTGCGGGGGTTGAGCTCTGGCTCTTTGCTCCCGCCTCTCAACTGTCAATCAACAGGTGTACAGGTTTTTGAGCCTATTGCGCTCTATCATATCTACACTTGAAACTGTGTATGGAGTCAGCCTCCACCACATCACTGCCTAATGCATTCCATTTGTCAACCACTCTGACACTAAAAAAGTTCTTTCTAATATCTCTGTGGCTCATTTGGACACTCAGTTTCCACCCGTGTCCCCGTGTGCGTGTGCCCCTTGTGTTAAAAAGTCTGACTTTATCTACCCCTGTCAATTCCTCTGAGAATCTTGTACGTGGTGATCATAGTCCCCCTAACTCTTCTGTCTTCTAGCGACGTGAGGTTTAATTCCCGTAGTCTCTCCTCGTAGCTCATACCTCTCAGCTCGGGTACTAGTCTGGTGGCAAACCTTTGAACTTTTTCCAGTTTGGTCTTATGCTTGACTAGATATGGACTCCATGCTGGGGCTGCATACTCCAGGATTGGTCTGACATAGGTGGTATACAAAGTTCTGAATGATTCCTTGCGCAAGTGTCTAAATGCCATTCTTATGTTAGCCAACCTGGCATATGCTGCTGATGTTATCCTCTTGAAATGGGCTTCAGGGGACAGGTCTGGCGTGATATCAACCCCCAGATCTTTCTCTCTGACTCTTGAAGAATTTCATCTCCCAAATGATATCTTGTAACTGACCTCTTGCTCCCTACACTTATTTTCATTACACACACACACACACGTGTGTGTGTGTGTGTGTGTGTGTGTGTGGGTGGGTGGGTGGAGAGAACGAACTTTATTTCAGCTGCTTTCATTTTCCTGTTTAGCATTACACCATTTCCTGTAGAAATTTGCCGCTGGCTTTCTTGTTTACCCCCGAGGCCTTGACTGGAGGCGGCCTGTCTTTGTATCGACTCCTTTGTCGTGCGGTGATTGGTGTTCCCGGGCCATCTCCGCTCTCAGCCTCCTGCTAGTAACTGGTATCACATTCGGAGGTCAGCTGGCAAGAGGGAGAGGGGGGGGGGGAGGGTTCCTTATTTGCCAGGAGCATTGGGTATGTCGCAGGCAAGAGGCACTCTGCTCCCGTCTGCTGCCTCGACAAGTTTTGACCAGGTCTCTCCTGTCTTCCACAAGACGGTGATTACAGGCGCCCATTGTAAGTGGATGATTTGATCTCGTAACAGGCAGACAGACAGACACACGGGTGGTGATGGGAGCAAGAGATCATAGAGAGGAGGGGTACTGGCAGGTATACTCAAGAGGGGGGAGGGGGTACTGGCAGGTATACTCAAGAGGGGGGAGGGGGTACTGGCAGGTATACTCAAGAGGGGAGAGGGGTACTGGCAGGTATACTCAAGAGGGGAGAGGGGTACTGGCAGGTATACTCAAGAGGGGGGAGGGGGTACTGGCAGGTATACTCAGGAGGGGAGAGGGGTACTGGCAGGTATACTCAAGAGGGGGGAGGGGGGTACTGGCAGGTATACACAAGAGGTATACACAAGAGAGGGGTGGGGGGGGGGGCAAGCACGCTCTACACTGTGGCAGACTTGGGGTGTGATGATGTGTGTGGTAAACTTTGCATGGATGGCTTGGCCAGTCTGTTACTATCCTTGATTAATCATTCCCTCTGGCCACTCCTATCTTCTCTCCCTTCACCCCATCTCTCTCTCTCTCTCTCCTGCCGCACATCCCTCCCCCCCCCCCCCTCCTTCACCACCCTCTCGCTCTTGCTGGATGAAAGTGAAACTAAGCAAGTCAAGGGCGCCTCCTCCCCCCTTATCCAGCCACCACAATCAACCTGCCTTTACCTGTAGACACTTAATAATATTTCATCTCCCCCCCCCCCCCGCATTAAGATTACCCCCATATCTTCGTCGAATATATGGGGGGTATCGTCTCCGCCCCCCCCTCCCCACTGCTTTACTGCGCGCGCGCACGCGCACACACACACACACACACACACACACACACACACACACACACACACACACACACACACACACACACCACACACACACACACACACACACACACACACACCACACACACACACACACACACCACACACACACACACCACACACACACACACCACACACACACCACACACACACACACCACACACACACACACCACACACACACCCACACACCACACACACACCACACACACACACACCACACACACACACACCACACCACACACACCACACCACACACACCACACCACACACACCACACCACACACACCACACCACACACACACACCACACACACACACCACACACACATACACACGCACACATACACACGCACACATACACACGCACACATACACACGCACACACACACGGGGTACACATGTACATGGTACAAGTTAAATTACTGGGACAGTCAAATGTACTTGCTGGACATTTGTACTTTGTAGACTGACTGATGAAGATTAAGCCGCCCCCGAGGTGGCACGGGCATCAATAACCCCTAAGTAGTAGTAGTAATAATAATTGATTTAGGAAAAGTACATACATAGATGACATCAGTGACATGAAGAGTTACAAACCTACTGTTAGCTTTATAGATAGAGCTAGTACATACAACACCTAAAGCCACTAATACGCGTAATGTTTCGGGCAAGTGTACCATGTACTACTAATGTACTCACGCTTGTACTTGTTGGACATTTGTAGCGTCCAACTGTAGCTAACTTGTAGTACTCACACGGTAAGGTAAGGTGGAGAAGAGAGTCTGTCAATGGATCATTGACAGAAATCCCAGTAACGTGACACATTTATCAGTGAGAGACCACCGGAGCCGTGCTGAGGATCCGAACCCATGCGCTGGGTCGTCTTTAGAGCGTGTGTCTGGGAAGAATACCCAGCGTGCGTAAGTTCGAATCCTCTACACGGCTCCTGTGGATTTTCTCACATGACACTCGCCCCTCCCTCCCTCCCCCGACGACACCCTTCCCTCTGCCCTACCCTCCCGCTAATGGGGGAGGAGGGGGGGGGTTTGAAGCGTCACCTTCACCCCGAGTGCACACATTTTCACCAGGTTGTGGTGCCCCCCTTATGTAACTGGGGGGGGGCAAGGTCATCCTTATTGTGGTACCTTGTTCTCTTTACTGGGGGGGGGGGGGGGGGCTCGCACTCTCCTCATTGTCAACACACTCTCTCTTTCTCCCCCCCCTCTCTCTCTCACTCCCATCTCTCTCTTTTCCCCCCTTCTCCCTTTACTGCCTGCCCTCCCCACCCCCTGTGAACCCCTTCACTTTCTCTCCGTTCTCCCCTCTCTCTCCACCAGCAACTACTAACTAGCTCTGGACGAAACTAGTGGAGTGCTGGCATCTGGTCAGGGCAAACGTAGCAGTTATCCAAATACAGTAACTCGAATAATGTTTGTTTCAAAGATGCCTTCAAAGGTGCCTTCAAAGGTGCCTTCAAAGGTGCCTTCAAAGGTGCCTTCAGAGTTGTCTTCAGAGTTGCCTTCAGAGAGTAGCGGAAGTGTGGTGTGGTCTCGGGCGTGAAGACAGAGAACTTAGCGCGTGCAGATAACGTGATCACCGAGTAAATACTCTCGCCCAGGAAATGATGATGAGGCTGTTGGACGTGGCTGCCATCAGAGGCCCGAGACTGTTCAACACGCTTCCACTACACTTAAGGGGCATATCTGGCCGACCCCTCAGTTTCAAGAGAGAACTGGATTAACACCTCCAAAGGATACCTGATCAACTAGGCTGTGACTCATACGCCAGGCTGCGAGCAGCCGCGTCCAACAACCTGGTTGACCAGTCCAGCAACCAGGAGGTCTGGTCGAGGACCGGGCCTCGGGGACGCTAAACCCCGGAAAGCACCTCGAGGTAATCTCAAGTTATGGAGCAATTGTTTCAGTGGGCACCTGTGGTGTGTTAGTGGGAGTTGGCCCTTGTTCCGGGGATCAGTGTCCCCGCGGTCCAGTCTCTGACCAGACCTGGTTGACGATCTGCTCAACCAAACTGTTCTGTTCAGCGCCGCAGCTTGCACTTGAACGTATATTTGTATATTTAGAGGCACCTCTGCTTTTCAGCGGTCTTGCGACAAAAAAATAACAGTTTTGTAAGGAACTATTTCTGTGTAACTATTTGGAACCAACTCCTCAAGTATTTTTCAGTTACGGTGCGTGTCTTGCCTTCTTGAGGTTATCTTGAGATGATTTCGGGGCTTTAGTGTCCCCGCGGCCCGGTCCTCGACCAGGCCTCCACCCCCCCAGGAAGCAGCCCGTGACAGCTGACTAACACCCAGGTACCTATTTTACTGCTAGGTAACAGAGGCATAGGGTGAAAGAAACTCTGCTCATTGTTTCTCACCGGCGCCCGGGATCGAACCCGGGACCACAGGATCACAAGTCCAGCGTGCTGTCCGCTCGGCCGACCGGCTCCCCAGTGACCGCCTTCTTTCCCAGCATTACAAAATGCTGGGAAAGAATTGGGGCCACTTGAAGAATTTCAAGTGGGTCAAAATAATTTACCCTTTTATTGAATTGATTGGGGCAATAGGGAAGGAGAGGAGGTAAAGGGAAGGTGAATGCCCCATCTCATTCCTTCCTCACCCACCTCTTACCCCATCCCCCTCCCCTTTGAACGTGTTCGCTAACCATTTCTGAACGTTTTCTTTGGTCTGTACTTCTACATCTTGATTGGGTCATTATGTGGCGGTAATATTAGTGTGGGCGTGACGCTACCCGGACCACGGGTGGTTTAGCAGCTCTCCCTTCCTGGGGAATACCTTGGTGAGAGTAACGTGTGAACACTGGCCGGGGCCGGGGCGACCTCGGGGGTGTAGTAGAGAGGTTCAGTGGTGTCTTAAGGGGGTGGGGGGGGCACGTGTGGGGGGTGCCAAAGGAGGGGGGGGGGGAGTGCTTTGTTTACATGTGGGGAAGAGGGAGGGGAGGACGTGCCCTGTTCGTGTTAGGTGTTCTAGGAAAATACTTTACTTCACCTCCTTCCTCCCCCCCCCTCAAAAAAAAAGAAAAAAAAAAAGAAAAAGCAGAGTGGTGATAAGCGGAGACACTAGCAAAGCTGCCCCACTATGCGTCGCTCTTCAGGTGGGGGACAGTGACGTTGCCCGTGACGTGAGCGAGGACGTGAGCCAGTAGTGTGCTAGGTGACGAGTGAGTGACGACGCAATAGCCTACCCTGAAGGCTGGGAGCTAGACTGGCTAATTATTGCGGGCTCCGCGCTCGTTAAACTTAACCAAGGTCAGTTCTTGTTGCCAGCTGGTGGCTGCGGGCGGCTCCCAGGGTGGGAGAATTGCCCCGGACACGTTCTGAACGTGGCGAGCTCAAACTTTATACACCAATAGCTTCAACCTCGACTCGTAATTCTGTGGCGCGGGTTCGATTCCCGCACGAGGCAGAAACAAATGGGCAAAGTTTTTCACCCTGAATGCCCCTGTTACCTAGCAGTAAAATAGGTACCTGGGTGTTAGTCAGCTGTCACGGGCTGCTTCCTGGGGGTGGAGGCCTGGTCGAGGACCGGGCCGCGGGGACACTAAAAGCCCCGAAATCATCTCAAGATAACCTCGCACATCATAAAAATCTTTGGCAAGAGTGCCAAGAAGTAAGATTACAAATCGCATGGAATCACATCATCTCCATTACCCTGGACAACACGGGTTCACAACATGGCGCTCTTGTTGACCAGACCACACACTAGAAGGTGAAGGGACGGCGACGTTTCGCTCAACTCTATTGTGAGAATCGACTTGAGAATGGTCCAGGACGGACCGAAACGTCGTCGTCGTCCCTTCAACTTCTAGTGTGTGGTCTGGTCAACATACTTTAGCCAGGTTATTGTGACTCATCGCCTGCATAGGGCACACTTGCCTCTCATAGTTGCTAGGTCACTATGACCTGATCTTAGGTCCCATGGAAGACTGGCAAAATACAGATGTAATATTCACAGGCTTTGCTAAACCCTTCGACAAATGTGACCATGGCCATGGTCACAACCAGGCTGTGACTCGTACGTCAGGCTGCGAGCAGCCGCGTCCAACAGCCTGGTTGATCAGTCCGGCAACCAGGAGGCCTGGTCGACGACCGGGCCGCGGGGACGCTAAGCCCCGGAAGCACCTCAAGGTATGGTTTTATAGCCCACAAAATGCGTGCAAAAGGAATTACTGGCAAAGTTGGCTCTCGCGAACAAAATGCAGAGTGTAATAGTCAACACAGTCAAATCCGGATCACCCAGCACAAGTTGAGTCCCCCAAGTGTACCGTACTTTCTCTGGTACCGTCTCATCCTCGTATCAGACAGACAAGGTTACAAACTACACTACTGTATCGTCATTTGCAGATGACACCAGGATTGTCATGCGAGTAGACTTGATGATTGCTTGATTGTATTGTAGACACTATAGCACGGTAAACCTACACTCTGATGTTAAACAGGTGTTTCAATGGGCCAAGATAATATGCTACTTAATAAAGATAATATCCAGCTCCTGAACTGTGAAAAACCGAAAATGTAAAAACGGAAATCATATAAAACGCAGTTAGATCACACTGCCTTACCTTCGGGTTACCTTGAGATGATTTCGAAGCTTAACGTCCCCGCGGCCCGGTCGTCGACTAGACCTCTTGGTAGCTGGACTGGTCAATCAAGCCTGACCCATGAGTCACAGCCTGGTTGATCAGGTATCCTTTGGAGGTGCTTGGATACGGCGCACTAGAAATGTGTGTTTATCTCTCAGAATGTTCGGTAATACGTTTATTGCTTGTGATGTGTGTCTATGTATGTATTAACACAATGTACTGAACGGGGTGAGAATAGCTTGAGCTACCTCATCCCTTTGTGTGTGTTTTACCTCAATAAACTTATTTCAATTTCACTAGAACGAAAAAGCCATATAAATGATCTAGAAGTAATCATGGCAGAAGTCGTTACTTTCAAATAATACAATAAATTAGCCATCACGACTGCAATAAAAATGACAGGTTGGATAACAAGAACCTGTCATACAAGGGATGCCGTACCAATGATATTTTTCAAGATGCT
>NC_091207.1:20112320-20167320 GCF_040958095.1 Procambarus clarkii | reverse complement strand
TGGAGGGCCGTGCAATACTTCCAGGGACGTTCCCTTAATACTCTCCGCAACCCAAAATACCACCTCCTTTGTTTCCAATTCATGTCAATAATTTCTTCAATAATGTGGTAAGTGTGAGCGGCTGAGGCAGTCCAAGGCTGTTCACGGCGAGAGGTTAAGGTTTGCCTTGTAATTAACTACTTGCCGGGATTTAGTAACATCAAATGCCAGGTTTTACAGACTAAGTCAACTTGAGCAAGTTTTCAAAGCATGAAAGAAATACCGGGTATGACTTTGCCAACCCTGCTGAACAAGCCGAAGAACAGTTAGAGCACCTTTAGTTACAATTGGAGAACACTTAGCACAGGTCCTAGACCATACCAGAAGAACAGAGCGCCTTTAGTCACAATTGGAGAACACTTAGCTTAGGTCCCAGACCATACCAGAAGAACAGAGCGCCTTTAGTCAAAATTGGAGAACACTTAGCTTAGGTCCCAGACCATACCAGAAGAACAGAGCGCCTTTAGTCACAATTGGAGAACACTTAGCTTAGGTCCCAGACCATACCAGAAGAACAGAGCGCCTTTAGTCACAATTGGAGAGCACTTAGCTTAGGTCCCAGACCATACCAGAAGAACAGAGCGCCTTTAGTCACAATTGGAGAACACTTAGCTTAGGTCCCAGACCATACCAGAAGAACAGAGCGCCTTTAGTCACAATTGGAGATCACTTAGCTTAGGTCCCAGACCATACCAGAAGAACAGAGCGCCTTTAGTCACAATTGGAGATCACTTAGCTTAGGTCCCAGACCATACCAGAAGAACAGAGCGCCTTTAGTCACAATTGGAGAACACTTAGCTTAGGTCCCAGACCATACCAGAAGAACAGAGCGCCTTTAGTCACAATTGGAGAACACTTAGCACAGGTCCCAGACCAGGTATCTTCAGTCAGCCAATAAGAAATATTACCGCAACTAAAGGTACAAATCTTAAGACAACATCTTAAGATTGCCAACACGGATCTGGAGCAGGAAGATTATGCCTTTCGAAGCTGCTCAACCACTCGTGCAGAAGAAAAGCAGAATGCAGAGAATTGTGCTTTCGGGTGTGGGGGGTTGAGCTTCGGCTCTTTGGTCCCGCCCTTCAACTGTCCTGATTCTACAGGTTTCCGAGCCTGTTGGACTCTTACAATTCAAGAAATTATTTTTAACCTGCTAGTCTACAGGATGTAAAGAGTATTGTTTAATAATGGTTGTGTTGAGTTCACTAGAAGAGAAGCAGAATGCAGCTGTGGTATACACAGACCTTGCAGGAGCGACGACGTTTCGGTCCGTCCTGGACCATTCTCAAGTCGATTGTCAATCGACTTGAGAATGGTCCAGGACGGACCGAAACGTCGTCGTCCCTTCAACTTCTAGTGTGTGGTCTGGTCAACATACTTCAGCCACGTTATTGTGACTCATCGCCTGCCTTGCAGGAGCATTTGATAAATGTGACCACGGAGTGATAGCCCACAAACTGAGGTCACTGGGAATAACGGGTAAAGTAGGGCGATGGATGCTGAATTTTCTGCCAAATCGAACGCAGAAAATGTCTTATCAAATAAAAGTCTAAGCACGCTGTAAAGGTCTGTACCTCAGGGTACGCCTGACAGCTGGGTGGACAGCACTTCGGATTCGTAGTCCTGAGGTTCCGGGTTTGATCCCCGGTGGAGGCGGAGACAATGAATGGGCAAAATGTTTTTCGCCCTGCTGCCCCTGTTACCTAGCAGTAAATAGGTACCTGGGAGTTAGACAGCTGCTACGGGCTGCTTCCTGTGGGTCGAGGCCTGGTCGAGGACCGGGCCGCGGAGACACTAAGCCCCGAAATCATCTCAAGATGATTTCGGGGCAGGGTACAGGGTATACGATTCATCCCCGCTTCTCTAGAGAATATAGATTTGGGCATTTTAGTCAGTCCCAGTAATTTAGATTGTTTATTGAGTAGATTCTAACAGTATAGGTATGGAAAACAAGACCTAAAACAAGATGTAGGGTACAAAACGCAATCATAGTAGGTAAACAGCATGTCAAGGGTTTGGGAACAATGATGTCTAACGACCTAACGTTTAAGGAGCATAACCAAGCAAATATTGAGTCAGCCAGAAAAATGATAGGATGGATTACGAGAACCTTCAAATCCAGGGATCCCATCACAATGGTTCTACTATTGAAATCACTTGTGCTGTCCCGTCTTGAGTACTGCTCAGTACTCGCTTCCCCGTTCAGAGATTGCTGAAATAGAGGGAATATAGAGAACATATACGGCAGGCATAGACGAGATAAAGCACGTAAACTATTAGGATAATCTCGAAGCTCTCAAAATATACTCAATAAAGGAGAGGAGAGAGCGGTACCAATAATATATACATGGAGAATACTGGAGAGCCAGGTCTCGCACTTGCACAGTAAAATAACATATTGTTATCTTGAGGTTATCTTGAGTTGATTTCGGGGCTTTTAGTGTCCCCGCGGCCCGGTCCTTGACCAGGCCTCCACCCCCAGGAAGCAGCTCGTGACAGCTGACTAACACCCAGGTACCTATTTACTGCTAGGTAACAGGGGCATTCAGGGTGAAAGAAACTTTGCCCATTTGTTTCTGCCTCGTGCGGGAATCGAACCCGCGCCACAGAATTACGAGTCCTGCGCGCTATCCACCAGGCTACGAGGCCCCGTCTCGTAGTGAAAGATACGGAAGGAAATGCAGATTAGAGCCAGTGAAGAGTTGATGTGCCATAAGCACATCAACACAAAAAATGGGCACATGAACACGGAACACTGTATAAACACCGAAGGTCCACGGTTGTTCAACATCCTCCCAGCAAGTATAAGAAATATTGCCGGAGGAAAAGTAGAAGTCTTCACGGGAAAAACTGGACAGCTTTCTGCTGGACCAACCGGGCTGTAGTAGCTATGTGGGCTTGGAGCGGGCCGCACCAAGCATGCTGGACCAAACATTCACAATTGAAGCCTGTCCCCGGGCCGGCCTCGGGGAGCAGAACTCCTCCCATAACCCTATGCAGGTAAGCAACTTGACAGGATCTTGCAGGAAGAGTTGTATCAATCGGTGTTGACCTGTGGGCGGCTTACCGCTCAGCCTCTGTGACGAGGCTCCGGCTGCCACGGGTTAGGCTACGCTGCAAAAGGAGAAAAAACTGGTCATATCATTAATATGTTGCAATAAACGCACGGTGGTGGTGGTGATGGCGCTACAGCCCCACTCCTGTGCCAGGTAAGTCCACTACGGGCTCACCATAGCCCGTGCTACTTGGGAACATTTGGTTCCGAGTAGGTGACTGTAAACCAAGGACGAGGATGGTGGTGTGGTAGTTAGGGATAATATTAGAGGGTGGAGGTTGCGTCAGTGTGGCGGCCCGGAGCACAAGTCAGCTGATGAAGGTATCGCTTGTGTGCGGGGGTGAAAGTTTGAGGTGAGTGCGGGCTGTGTGTAAACACTCTCCGCTCCCTCTCCGCTGGTGTAGAAAGTGGCAGGAGAGAGAGAGAGGAGCAAAGGTACACAAGCAGACAAGTAGGAGACGAGGGAAACGAGCAGGCCAGTAGGGGGAGGGGGGGTACATGAGCAGACAAGCTAGAGAGGGTGATTGGGGGAGGGGGAGGGGGTCTGGTACATGTGCAGACAACTAAGAGAGGGGTTTAGGTGTGTGTGTGTGGGGGGGGGGTGGAGTGAACGTAGTCTTAACATGCGCAATATTTGGTATGTTGGTGAGAGTTCTGTTGGTCTTGTAGACGAGATCTTTTTCTCTTAATGCGTTCTTTTTTTATGCCTCGTGTGTGTGTGTGTGTGTGTGTGTGTGTGTGTGTGTGTGTGTGTGTGTGTGTGTTGGGGGGGGGAAGGGGTTGTATCTTAATGTCACAACTAAGAATAACAACCTTATGTTTACAACAAAAGTTATAACATGTAGCCAAGCCGCATGTACGTCTATATAATGTTTTGTTTATTCAATCCGGCCTAAAACTGAACTCCCGCCAGTTTTAACGGATGTGACTTGGTATTAAAATATCCACAGATGGCAACCTTAACGCGGGAGGAGGTTGACAACTAATGATTTTATTATTTATTTTGAGCGCGCATGTGGCCTGGGGGAGTGGGGGGGGGGGGTCCTGGGGGGTATGGGGTTCTCTGGCGTGGATCAATATGATGTACGCGCCTAATTGTGCTTTCTGGGAGGGGGGGGTGGGGGTTAGCTTCGACTCTTTGGTCCCGTCTCTCAACTGTCCGGATTGTACAGGTCCCAAAGCCTGTTGGGATCTTAGGTTTTAATTCATTATTTTTAACCTCCTAGGTTACGAGATGTTAAATAATGTTAGGAGATGTTAAAGGTGTGTTGTTTAATAGTGTTTGTGTTGAGTAGTGTCTCACGCAGGAGCATATAACGACTGAACGTGTTGTGAGTGGAAGCCTAGGTGTGTGGGTGGTGGGTGGAAGCCTAGGTGTGTGGGTGGAAGCCAAGATAAATTGATTTTGCTGCGAGTGTTTTAAACTGTTAAGGCTAACTTATTGCTTGGTTTTGCAGGTGGGTGGTTTGAAGAGGCTGTTGTTGTTGTTGTTGTGGTGCACACTGGCTGGACCACACCAGCGGCGTGACGGGTAAACCTTCACAAATGGTTTACCTCGTGCACACTACAGGTAAATGAGTTTGTTTATCTTCTTAGTTAGATTATGACAGGTATTCTCACCCCAGATCTGCAGGTAGGAGACTTGGGTTAGGGCCAGTACATCTAACCTCTACAGATAATAGTGTGGACCCCAGTGCTGATTACTTGACTTAGTCAGTTTAAGGTAACAATACATAGCCTAAGCTGCAATGTCAACTTGTGCATCTATGGTCCCTCAAGCTGTTTTAATACCAAGTCTATTATGGTATTTTTGTTTTAATATCATTTTTTATGAGGGATAATGGTTGGTCCACGGTTGTTCAACATCCTCCCAGCGAGTATAAGAAATATTGCTGGAACAACTGTGCAGATCTTAAAGAGAAAATTGGATAGTTTTCTTCAAGGAGTGCCGGACCAACCGGGCTGTGGTGGATATGTGGGCCTGCGGGGCCTGCAGCCTGGTGGACCAAGCTCTCACAAGTCAAGCCTGGCCTCGGGCCGGGCTTAAGAACATAAGAACTTAAGAACAAATGTAACTGCAGAAGGTCCATTGGCCCATACGAGGCAACTCCTACCTATAACCACCGAATGCCACTCATATACATGTCCAACCCACGCTTGAAACAATCGAGGGACCCCACCTCCACCATGGTACGCAGCAACTGGGTCCACAAATCAACAACCCTGTTACAGAACTAGTATTTACCAAAGTCTTTCCTAAATCTAAATTTATCCAATTTATACCCATTGTTTCGTGTTCTGTCTTGTATTGATACTTTTAATACCCTGTTAATATCCCCTTTGTTATGTCCATTCATCCACTTGTAAATTTCTGTCATGTCACCTCTAACTCTTCGCCTTTCCAGTGAATGCAATTTAAGCTTTGTTAATCGTTCTTCATATGAAAGATTTCTAATTTGGGAAATTAACTTTGTCATCCTACGCTGGACACGTTCAAGTGAATTTATATCCATTCTAAAGTACGGCAATCAAAACTGAACTGCATAATCTAAATGGGGCCTAACCAGAGCAAGATAGAGCTGAACAACAACACCAGGTGTCTTGTTACTAACGCTTCGATTAGTAACGGTGTCCTATTTGCCTTATTGCGAACATTCATGCATTGCTCCTTTGGTTTTAAATTCTTACTAATCATAACTCCCAGATCCCTTTCGCAATCTCAACACCTTCCAGCTCGTATCTTATAACTCTTATCATCATTACCCAGCCTCAAAATCCTACACCCATCCGCACCAAACCGCACCTACCAACCTCCCGACCAACCCCAAATTCCACCCAGATCAACTTGAATTGATAGTGATTCTTCCTTCGTGTCATTTTCCCCGCCGATCCCCGCATCACCTGCAAATGTTGCCACTCAGCCCCGAATCCCAATCATTCACACATACCACAAACAACAGAGGTCCAAGGACAGAGCCCCGAGGCACTCCACTCCGACCCAACCCCATTTATACCAACTCTGTTTCCTTTTGAAACAGCTTGAGGAGTAGAACAACTCCCAGAACCCCATCAAGCAGATTTCATTTGGTTGGGGTTGATTAGTCGATCACAATCGACTTGAGAATGGTCCAGGACGGACCGAAACGTCGTCGTCCCTTCACCTTCTAGTGTGTGGTCTGGTCAACATAGTCGATTGGTTGGGGGTTAGTGTTGACCCGTGTTAGGGTAGCATGCTCACTTGCCCCCCCCCCCCCCCACACACACACACTTTCCTTCCCTTCATTCCTCCCTCCCTCCATCCTTTCCCCCATTTCTCCCCTCCCCCCGATCCCTAGCTGTTTGCCTCTGTTCTTCCAGCAGTGATTGGGCGACCTGGTTGTAGGCAGATAGGCGGGTCATATGCCAAGGAAATCCAGTAGGTTAAGACCCAAGATGAGCTATGGGAAGGGAAAGCTCTCTTAAGTTGCCTAACACGAATCCCAAGTTCCCCCCCCCCCCTTTTCCCAACCGCGGCTTTGTTCTCAAGAAGGAAAACAACAGTCTCGAGATCTTTTGGTGTCCAACAGAAAACGGGACATAGGTATTTACTTTGCTTGAATTCCGGGCCTCGTTGTGTGACCTTCTTGTAAGTAGGGCTGAAGGTGGGTGAAGACGACGACGGTGGAGAGTTAGATAAGGTTGACAGAGAGAGTTCTGGTTAATAGCAGCCACGATGGGTACTCCAGTAGTGCTTCGGCTCTTTGGTCCCGCCTCTCAACTGTCAATCTGTGTTGCAGATGGCTTAGGGGGGGGGCGCTGTTGCAGATGGCTTAGGGGGGGGCGCTGTTGCAGATGGCTTAGGGGGGGGCGCTGTTGCAGATGGTGGTGTAGGGAGCGTGGTCCTGGGGGAGGGGGAGGGGGGGGGGTTATCGTAGTGAGAACCTGGGTGGCAACAGCAGGGAAGTGAGGGGAAAGGGGGAGCTAACGCGCCCCCCTCCGCCCCTTCCCAATCTTTCTCGGTATGGAAGTCGGTGGGAAGGAGAGGGGGGGGGGGGTTTACGTCGGTGGTGGTTGGTCAGGTCAGATGACATTGGCCTCATTCAAGTACATAAGAACATAAGAACAAAGGCAACTGCAGAAGGCCTGTTGGCCCATACGAGGCAGCTCCTATTCTATAACCACCCAATCCCACTCATATACTTGTCCAACCCGTGCTTGAAACAATCGAGGGACCCCACCTCCACAATGTTACGCGGCAATTGGTTCCACAAATCAACAACCCTGTTACTGAACCAGTATTTACCCAAGTCTTTCCTAAATCTAAACTTATCCAATTTATACCCATTGTTTCGTGTTCTGTCCTGTGTTGATACTTTTAATACCCTATTAATATCCCCCCGGTTATGTCCATTCATCCACTTGTAAACCTCTATCATGTCACCCCTAACTCTTCGCCTTTCCAGTGAATGCAACTTAAGCTTTGTTAATCTTTCTTCATATGAAAGATTTCTAATTTGGGGAATTAACTTAGTCATCCTACGCTGGACACGTTCAAGTGAATTTATATCCATTCTATAATATGGCGACCAAAACTGAACTGCATAATCTAAATGGGGCCTAACTAGAGCAAGATATAGCTGAAGAACCACACCAGGTGTCTTGTTACTAACGCTGCGATTAATAAATCCAAGTGTCCGATTTGCCTTATTACGAACATTTATGCATTGATCCTTTTGTTTTAAATTCTTACTAATCATAACTCCCAGATCCCTTTCGCAATCCGACTTCGCAATCACAACACCATCTAGCTCGTATCTTGTAACTCTATCATCCTTACCTAACCTCAGAACTTTACAAAACCTTAGTTTCCCTCCCTCCCTCCCCTATCCCTCAATTTCGTCCCTCCCTCCCCTATCCCTCAATTTCGTCCCTCCCTCCCCTATCCCTCAATTTCGTCCCTCCCTCCCCTATCCCTCAATTTCGTCCCTCCCTCCCTCTCCCCAGGTGAGAGATCGTTATTCACTAGAAAGGAGACGAGAGAGATACCAAATAATATACACATGGACAATACTGGAGGGCAAGGTCCCTAATCTACACAGTAAAATAACAACGTACTGGAGTGAACGATATGGAAGAAAATGCAGAATAGAACCAGTGAAGAGCAGAGGTGCCATAGGCACAATCAGAGAACACTGTATAAACATCAGAGGTCCGCGGTTGTTCAACGTCCTCCCAGCAAGCATAAGAAATATTGCCGGAACAACCGTGGACATCTTCAAGAGGAAACAAGATAGTTTTCTCCGAGGAGTGCCCGACCAACCGGGCTGTGGTGGGTATGTGGGCCTGCAGGCCGCGCCAAGCAACAGCCTGGTGGACCAAGCTCCCACAAGGAGTAAAAGAACTCCCAGGCCCCCATCAAGCAGGCGGGGACATTGATCCCCGGAACCAACACACGATAAAGCAGTTTAACCACTCCTCGACCCCGTGTCCTTCCTTCTATCCCCACCTCTCTGACTCTTACGCGATGTACCCCCCCCCCCCCCCGCCCCCCAACATCTCTAACCTAGACTATATATAGTACCTTATCTGGCCACTGGAGGGCGCGCTGCCCAAAAGTTCGAGGCTACCCCCTCCCCACCCCTTCTCTGCTTCAACCCCCCCCCCCCACCTCTACCCTCACCACTTGTAAACACTCCTTCTCAGCCCCTCCCAGCCCTTCTCAGCCCCTCCCAGCCCTTCTCAGCCCCTCCAAGCCTCATTTTGTCTTGGCGACTGCGGCTTACTGCCCCCCCTCCCCGCCTCCCTCAATCGTATTCACTCGTTCCTTTCTGCTCCTCATTACCTATTTCCTCCCCTCTCAGCACCCCAGCCAGGCCCATGCTGTGCCCCGTCATGGGTCTATCCCCCCAGGAGGAGTCGGTCGGCCGAGCGGACAGCACACTGGGCTTGTGATCCTGTGGTCCCGGGTTCGATCCCAGGCGCCGGCGAGAAACAATGGGCAGAGTTTCTTTCACCCTATGCCCCTATTACCTAGCAGTAAAATAGGTACCTGGGTGTTAGTCAGCTGTCACGGGCTGCTTCCTGGGGGTGGAGGCCTGGTCGAGGACCGGGCCGCGGGGACGCTAAGTCCCGAAACTCAAGATAACCTTCAACATAACACTGGCCATTGCTGGGTGCCGGGCTGCTGCTCCTCGTACCCAACCCCACACACTCGTGTCTAACCTTCGCTGGAAACCATCCAGTAGTCCCGCGCCTATTATGTTACCCGGTAATGGGGGTCACCTTGCGGGGGTCACCTTGCGGGGGGTCACCTTGCGGGGGGTCACCTTGCCGGGGGTCACCTTGCCGGGGGTCACCTTGCGGGGGGTCACCTTGCGGGGGTCACCTTGCGGGGGGGTCATCTTGCGGGGGTCACCTTGCGGGGGTTCCATAAATTAACAAACCTATTTCCAAACCATTTTTTTCTGCATGTAAACTTTTCAATTTGTATCCATTGTTTTGTTCAGTTTTATATGACTTTGTATTATTAATAAACTCTTTGATGGAAGGTTATTAATAAGGAGTTAAATATATCCACACAATACAACGTGAAACAATGGATACCAATGGGATTAGTTTAGCTAAAAAAAAGACCTGGGTAAATACTGGTTTGGAAATAGGGTTGTTGATATATGGAACCAATTACCGGGTAACACAATAGACGTGGAAATGGCTGGATTGTTTCAAGCGTAGGTTAGACGATAGGAATGACCTTGGATGGGTATAGAAAGATGGAGCCGTCTCGTAGGGGCCAAATTCGCCTAATGAAGTTCATCCTTCGGATAGGAGGCTAGGCTACCGTCACATCTGTTCCTCTTCCCTATCCCTCTAATACCTTCCCGTCCCTCCTTCCTCAGCCGCCTCCCCTCACTCTGGGATGGGCCCCGCCTCCCCTCACTCTGGGATGGGCCCCGCCTCCCCTCACTCTGGGATGGGCCCCGCCTCCCCTCACTCTGGGATGGGCCCCGCCTCCCCTCACTCTGGGATGGGCCCCGCCTCCCCTCACTCTGGGATGGGCCCCGCCTCCCCTCACTCTGGGATGGGCCCCGCCTCCCCTCACTCTGGGATGGGCCCCGCCTCCCCCTCACTCTGGGATGGGCCCCGCCTCCCCTCACTCTGGGATGGGCCCCGCCTCCCCTCACTCTGGGATGGGCCCCGCCTCCCCTCACTCTGGGATGGGCCCCGCCTCCCCTCACTCTGGGATGGGCCCCGCCTCCCCTCACTCTGGGATGGGCCCCGCCTCCCCTCACTCTGGGATGGGGCCCGCCTCCCCTCACTCTGGGATGGGTCCGCGTGCGTATTGATTGGTGAGTGAGGGGACGCGACGCCAGCTGAGGCCCTCTTCCCGCTGTCTGGAGAGTTCACAGAGGTCACGCCGGGCTGGCTGCTGGTGTAGAGGCTCTAGTGTTGGCTGGCTGCTGGTGTAGAGGCTCTAGTGTTGGCTGGCTGGTGGTGTAGAGGCTCTAGTGTTGGCTGGCTGGTGGTGTAGAGGCTCTAGTGTTGGCTGGCTGGTGGTGTAGAGGCTCTAGTGTTGGCTGGCTGCTGGTGTAGAGGCTCTAGTGTTGGCTGGCTGCTGGTGTAGAGGCTCTAGTGTTGGCTGGCTGGTGGTGTAGAGGCTCTAGTGTTGGCTGGCTGGTGGTGTGGAGGCTCTAGTGTTGGCTGGCTGGTGGTGTGGAGGCTCTTGTGTTATTCTCGTGTTCAGGTACAACCACCCCCCCCCCCCCTCATATTTTCCAAGTGTAAATAATTATGACCCTCTCGTCTGCGCCCCGGAGAGATGAGATTTGCAGATTTTATTAAGCAATCCCAATAACTTGGGTGTTGTAGTGAAGGGATTGTGGCGGGAAAGGATCTGTGCACCTTCCCCAGGTTTTGGCAGCTTCTCCAGCTCTGAACGCTGCTGTTATTGTGCAACAGTATTCCTCTCTAAGAGAGCTCTAGTATCTTGCAATAGCATGCTTGGTTGAACGCCTCTAGTTTGAAATGTTCAAAACCGGGCGAAGCATCAGAGTGGCTGGCGGTGGTTTCACGTTGAATCAACATTAATTGAATGTTCGGTCAACGATCGCAGCCTGACGTATGAGTTACAGCCTGGTTGATCAGGTATCCTTTGGAGGTGTTTATCGAGTTCTCTTGAACACTGTGAGGGGTCGGCCAGTTATGCCCCTTATGTGTAGTGGAAGCGTGTTGAACAGTCTCGGGCCTCTGATGTTGATAGTTCTCTCTCAGGAGTACTTATTATGTGTGTACTCTATTGGAAATGGTGTTGGTGGGCAGTTGGCCTGAAGCAGTAGTTGGTTAGTCATATAGAACACATGTGGTTTAAAGGTAGGGGGGGGGGGGCACCACCCACACAGTAATGCGTGTACTGTTAACTATGTACACAAGGTGCTGCTTGACACCATCATTAATTCTCTTTCCATCTCCCCTCCCCCATTCCCAGGTAGACATGGCCGCCGTACATGGGGTGGCGGGGAGGGGGGGGGTCGCACATCATCACGTGCCTCCCCCCTCTAACGTGTTTAATAATGTCCCCCTCCCCTCCTCCCCCCCCCTCCTCCTCCTCCTCCTCCTCCTCCCCCCCTCCTCCTCCTCCTCCCCCCCTCCTCCTCCTCCTCCTCCCCCCCTCCTCCTCCTCCTCCTCCCCTCCTCCTCCTCCTCCTCCTCCTCCTCCTCCTCCTCCTCCTCCCCTCCTCCTCCTCCTCCTCCTCCTCCTCCTCCTCCCATCCTCCTCCTCCTCCTCCTCCTCCTCCTCCAATACCGTGGTGGGGAGTGTTGTCACCTGGCAACCCGTTCTCGCAAATTCGTAAAGTCAATATTGACTTATTAACTACGTGCATAGGTGATATACTAAACATAATAGATACCCTTAAAAAGATTCATAGAAAACACCGACCTTACCTAACCTTGTTAGTATCTTAAGATAAGCATCTTATTGCTTCGTAATTACAATTATTACTTAACCTATACCTATTATAGGTTAGGTAATAATTGTATACCTATTATAGGTTAGGTAATAATTGTAATTACGAAGCAATAAGATGCTTATCTTAAGATACTAACAAGGTTAGGTAAGGTCAGTGTTTTCTATGAATCTTTTTAAGGGTATCTATTATGTTAAGTATGTCACCTATGCACATATTTAATAAGTCAATATTGACTTATTAAATTTGCGAGAACGGGTTGCACCTGGTGAGGCAGACACGGCACCTCCGTGTTGACACACGGGCCGTACCCCTGTCACGACTGGTGCGTGCAGGCGTGCGTGCCTCCCCCCCCCTCCAGGGCCCGAGGAGGGGGGGGGCAGGAAAGGCCATATAGTGTTGTGTGGCGGGGATTGGCAGCATAGCGTGACGTAAGTGTGGTGATTTAGCATGGGAGGGGGGAGGGGTGTTGAACAGTGATTTATCTCACTTAGACCTGAAATTGTGTGTAGGCCTTTAGAATTAGCTTCGACAACCTTTGTCTGTTACGTGAAGTTTATTTTAAGATTAACACGAACGACTTGTGTTAGCCTGGGGGGTTATTTTGAGATAATTTCGGGGCTTAGTGTCCCCCGCGGCCCGATCTTCGGCCAGGCCTCCACCCCCCAGGAAGCAGCCTATGACAGCTGACTAACTCCCAGGTACCTATTTACTGCTAGGGAACAGGGGCATCAAGGTGAAAGAAACTGTGCCCATTGTTTCTCGCCGGCGCCCGGGATCGAACCCGGGACCACAGGATCACGCGTCCAGTGTTCTGTCCGCTCAGCCACCGGCTCCCCAGCTCCTGGGGGGGGGGGGGCGGAAGCTTTCCCTTCTCGTAGCTCATAGTAAGCCCTCATCCATTAATTCCCCCTTGAATGGTTTAACAAGCAGGCGCCCAATAACTGGTGGCTGAACAAGCGTGAACAGTTAGGGAGTGAACACTACTGGAACCCCAGACCAGACGTTCATGGTGGGGGGGGGGGAGGAGGGGGGTACGTGTGGTAGTGGTGGTAGCAGGAGCGAGGGGTCGGCTTTGTTGTTGCTCGGATGAAGAGATGGGGTTGGAGGGGAATTGTGGTGGCGTGGGGGTTGGGGGGGTTGGAGGACGAGAGGCGGCTGAAGGGAGGGGGGGAGAACTTGAGGGTGGGAGGGGGGGGGGTGCTGATGAACGTTCGCACTTCATCTTAATGGAGAGATATGTATAGATGTTGTGTAAGGCTGGGGTATAATCTGTGGCACCCTGCTTCTCTCTTGTTGCGTACCTGCCTCCGCCCGCCCGCCCGACCGCATACACCGCCCGTCTTCAAAACCGGCTTATCAGGCACTTTGGTTATTTTGGTGTGTGTGTGTGTGTGTGTGTGTGTGTGTGTGTGTGTGTGTGTGTGTGTGTGTGTGTGTGTGAGAGAGAGACAGAGACAGTGTGTAGAGCCCTTGGACTAGCTCCAGACCACACTCATATTCCGCATGTCCACACACTCCCCCTCATCTCTCTCCCCCCCCCCTCTCCTCTCTCCTCCAAATGTCCACACTCCCTTCCCCCCCGCTGTCATCTCTATCCCTTCTCCCCTCTCCCCCCTCCTCCTCCTCTAACCTATGTCTTCAATTTGGTCTTGCCTCTTCACCTCCACGCTCGCATATTCCCCTTCTCTCACTTTTTCCTCTTTGTCTCCCAACCTCTTCTCTCCCTCTCTTCTTCCCCTCAAGTTCCCTTTTCATTTTCCTCGTTCTATTTATATTTTTCCAGAGAGTGTGGCGTGTCCCCCTCCCCTATGGAGCATCTCTCCCCCCTCCCCCCCCCGTATTGCATCTTGTAGTACGTGGGTGAAGCATTTGCACTGTTGTGGTTCGAACAAAAGTCGTCAGAGAAGTACCTGTTCCAGAAGTGTTTGAACGTCATCAGTTGAGTTGTGTGTAAACTGTTTTTCATTCATAAATAGGGGGTTTGGTGGGTGCATGGAATCACTTTTGGGTCTTTTTTTGGAGGACGGGCTGAGGAACGGGGGGGGGGGGCATCAGGGTGAAAGAAACTGTGCCCATTTGTTTCCGTCATCGCCGGAGATCGATCCCCGGTCCACAGGACTACGAATACCGAGTGCTGTCCACTCAGCCACCAGGTGTGTGGTGGGAGAGGGGAGGGTTGGGTTTCTTGGAACGAATGGAGCTGTCATTTGGTCATACTCAAGATTAATTTGATATTTATAAATATGACGGTATTTCGTTTGTATGACTGTTTACACGAACCTACATTAATTAGATTGATTGGCGGATTGCACGAAAAATGCTGGTCTTGTCCATATATTAAATGGAATACAAGCTTGGCTTACGACGCATTCAGCACCGCTCCTGTGCCCGATAAGTCCACTACGGGCTCACCATAGCCCGTGCTACTTGCCCCGCTCCTGTGCCCGATAAGTCCACTACGGGCTCACCATAGCCCGTGCTACTTGCCCCGCTCCTGTGCCCGATAAGTCCACTACGGGCTCACCATAGCCCGTGCTACTTGCCCCGCTCCTGTGCCGGGTAAGTTACAGGCTCACCATAGCACGTGCTATCTGGAACTTGTTTCGAGTAGCTGAATCTATAACAACAACAACAATTGGCTTACGAGGTATTTGTTATGTAGACGGGTACATCATCGCGTGTGAATGGACAGGTTGTGAGAGGCGACAGACTTGACGTCTGGTGTGTCCCCCTCACGGACCTGGAAGACTTTGAAAGAGAAATTGACGATACGCCCATGCACTCAGCTCCTGGGCCGGACTCGTGGAATTCAATATTCATTGAGAAATGTAAAGTACCAGTAGCGCGAGCGCTCGGCATAATATGGAGAGCGAGCCTGGATACAGGGGAGATACCAGCTGCACTTAAATCTGCAGATATAGCTCCTCTGCACAAGGGGGGTTGTAAAGCCTTGGCAAAAAACTATAGACCAGTTGCACTAACATCTCACACAATACAAGTTTTTGAAAGAGTGATTAGGAATCAAATTTCTAGTTTTATGGAAAATAATGGACTCCACAACCCAGGACAACATGGATTTAGAGCGGGAAGATCCTGTCTGTCACAGTTACTCAACCATTATGACAAAATCACAGAAGCTCTAGAAGAAAATCTAAATGCAGATATAGTATAACACAGACTTTGCAAAGGCGTTCGACAAATGTGACCATGGAGTGATAGCACACACAATGAGGTCAATGGGAATAACTGGTAATTCCCATGAGGTCAATGGGAATAACTGGTAATTCCCATGAGGTCAATGGGAATAACTGGTAATTCCCATGAGGTCAATGGGAATAACTGGTAATTCCCATGAGGTCAATGGGAATAACTGGTAATTCCCATGAGGTCAATGGGAATAACTGGTAATTCCCATGAGGTCAATGGGAATAACTGGTAATTCCCATGAGGTCAATGGGAATAACTGGTAATACTGAAGTATTATAAACTTACAAATGTTCCCAGGAACGCAACACCCGCAAGAAAGTAAGTTCTAGTTAAAAATGTTGTCAACAATCCCCCCATGTGTCCAATACCTGTCGTGTTGATGCAGTTGTTTGACATTTAGTGGCATGTGTAAGTTACCTGGTTGATACCTGGTTGATGGGGTTCTGGGAGTTCTTCTACTCCCCAAGCCCGGCCCGAGGCCAGGCTTGACTTGTGAGAGTTTAGGACCCATGTGGATG
Organism: Procambarus clarkii; assembly: GCF_040958095.1. Taxonomy (NCBI): domain Eukaryota; kingdom Metazoa; phylum Arthropoda; class Malacostraca; order Decapoda; family Cambaridae; genus Procambarus; species Procambarus clarkii. The sequence goes on along the minus strand of NC_091207.1, from coordinate 20,151,556 downwards.
TTCACTACAGAGAATGGTGCGCCGGGATGGTGTCTGGCCGTGTACGAGTGTTCCAGCTGGCTAGACCTTGAGAATGGTGAAGGGTAAACACCGTCCGCGATGCTGTGTAATATCTTCCTCAGCGCTACAATAGTCTCCAGATTAATGTTTATTCTGCCATGCACAAGGGTCTCCATTTAGTAGGGATGTTCACCATCAAATAAAGTAAACAAAAAAATGCCCGGTCGAGGACCGGGCCGCGGGGACGCTAAGCCCCGAAACCATCTCAAGATAACCTCAAGTAAAAAAAAAAAAATAAAAAATTTTAATACATGATTATTCAGTTGAAATTTAGTATATGTAAATAATATGCTGAAATTGTATGTGTATCTTATCTTGAGGTTATCTTGATGATTTCGGGGCTTAACGTCCCCGCGGCCCGGTCCTCGACCAGGCCTCCTTTCTGTTACACCCCCCCCCCAGGAAGCAGCCCGTAGCAGCTGTCTAACTCCCAGGTACCTATTTACTGGTAGGTAACAGTGGCATCAGGGTGAAAGAAACTTTTTGCCCATTTGTCTCCGCCTCCACCGGCGATCGAACCCTGAATCTCAGGACTACGACTCCGAAGCGCTGTCCACTCGGCTGTCAGACGCTCACTCAGCTGCCACTCTGCTATGACTTCCGTACAAGTCGCATAAAACTAATTATTAATAATTATTAACTGGAATCACCAAAGGCAAGGCCCTCATTTATCAAGACTAGTAAGGCCAGGCACGATAAGTACATTTTATTAAATAGTTTAAACAAGAGTGCTTTACACACTTATGTAGACATTTCTGCATATGTATAAAATGCGGGAAACTCGAATGACCTTTTCTTTAAGCATCTCCTTTCAGTGGTGACGATAAAGGATGCTTGTGTGGCTGTGTTGTTAAACCCTCACTGCTAAAGAGGGTCCCAGCGCAACACCCATACATCCAGTCTAGGAGTCTTATTTATAATGGATTATTATTTAATTAATTATTGCGCTGCTTGATACTTGATGGGGTTCTGGGAGTAGTTCTACTACACAAGCGCGGCCCGAGGCCAGGCTTGACTTGAGAGTTTGGTCCACCAGGCTGTTGCTTGGAGCGGCTCGCAGGCCCACATATCCACCACACCCTGCTTGTTCCGGTACGTCTTGCAAGAACTTACCTAAGTGCATGTGCTTGAATACATCAATCTTTGTTCCAGCAATATTTATAATGCTTGCTGGGAGGGTATTAAACAGGCGTGGACCTCTGACGTTCTGTGTTTTCTGATTGTGCCTATGGCACCTCTACTCCTCACTGGTTCTATTCTGCATTGCCTTCCGTATCTTTCGTTCCATTTTTTGTATTTCTAATGACTTGATTGACAACACGTGGATCTCCGTGCACATTATAAAACGTCTGGACTTCACATATTTCGCTCCAGCATGTTGTTCTACTGTGCACATTTGGGACCTGGCCTTCAAGTCTCTTCCATGTATATATTATTTGATACCTTTCTCCTCTCCTTTCCAAAGAGTACATTTAGAGAGCTTTGAGATCGCCTCAATAATTTAGATGTTTTATCGTGTCTACGCGTGCCGTATATGTTCTCTGTAGTCGCTCTAAATCAGAGATCTCTCCCGCTCTGAAAGGGAAAGTGAGTACCGAGCAATTCTCAAGACGGGACACCACCAACAGTGATTTAAATAGTATTAACATTGCTGTGGGGTCTCTGGATGTGAACGTTCTCATAATCCATCGTCTCATGTTCCTGACCGCCGCTATATTTGCTCGGTTATGTTCACTAAATGTCAGGTCGTCAGACATCATAATTCTTAGATCTTTTACATGTTGCTTTCCTTCTATGAGTAAGTCTGATTGTGTACTGTACCCTGTGTTTCGTTTACCTTCCTCGTTTACACCCTTCCTCAGTACCTGGAACTTGTCACCGTTAAACATCATGGTATTTTCAGTTGCCCAATCGAAGATTTTATTAATGTCTGCAGTTTTTCAGTGTCTTCTACAGAGGAAATTTTCATGCTGACTTTTGTATCATCAGCAAAGGATGACACGAAGTTGTGACTAGTATTTTTGTCTATATCCGAGATGAGGAGAAATAGTAGCGGTGCAAGGACTGTGCCCTGAGGTACAGAGCTTTTCACTGCACTTGGGCTTGATCTTGCTTGATTGACCGTCACTCTCTGCATTCTGTTTCACAAAGTTGAAAATCCAACGCCTACTTTACCCGTTATTCCTATTGATCTCATTTTATGTGCAATCACTCCATGGTCACATTTGTCGAATGCCTTTACAAAGTCTGTGTATACAACATCTGCGTTTTGCTGTTCAAATAAGGCAAACAGTGGAAGTGCTTTTAAGTGTAGTGGAAGCTGCGGCAGAAACAGGTTTGGCGGGGATTAAAGCTGGTGGGGGGGGGGGGGGTATGGCAGGGGTATACTGGGGGGGGGGGCAGGGAGACCCGCCTTCACCGTTATGTATTCAAGTGTTCTCTGTGGGGAGGGGGGGGGGGTGCCCTTGGTTCCCTTAATGTTACTTGATCGCGTGTTGTCCTCACGCGCCGCCCTCGCGGAGCGCCGCTGAGCGCGCGCTCTCACGCTGCACTAGGTATAATTTGCTAGACAATTATACTAACAATTACTCTAATAATTTAAGATCATTGTTCACATGGTTGAAGGATGTATTTTCCATCACGCGTGTGGGATGGTTATAACTACATAATGGGGTGTGTACATATTGGGGGGGGGGAGTGGAGTGTACATATTGGGGTGTACACCATTTCTAGGTGTACGTACACTGGGGACTGTAATGTGTATTCATTGGATTAGGACTGTGTTCAAGACTAAACTTGTTGATTCCTCGTGTTGGCCATAGTGCTTTAGCAGCTGAGAGAGGCAGGAGCGCCCTGTTCTGAACCCGTGTTGTCCAGGGTTATGAACATGTTGTGATTCCATGCGATCTGTAGTCTTACTTCTTAGCACTCTTTCTAAGATTTTTATGTGTGAGGTTCGGTTATATTGGTCTATAATTTAATGCCTCTGCTTTACTACCTCCTTTGTGAAGTGGCGCGATCTCCGCTGCTTGAAGCATATCAGGGATGACGCCAGTGTCTAGGCTCCGTCTCCAAAGATGTTTAGGGCCTGTGATAGTGGTGTTTTGCACTTCTTGATGACTTCCCCGAGTCTGGGCCTGGTGCAGAGTGCATGGGCCTGGTGTCTATGGCTACGTCAAAGTCCGGTTGGGTTAGGGTGACATCTAGGGTTCACTGAAGACATAATCGTACTGAAGCCTCAGTATTTAACTCATAACTTTGTCGTCATCTGTGAAAGTTCCTTCACTCTTGCGCAAGGCCTAATGCTGCATGCTGTTTTTGTTCTTGTTTTTGCTTACCAGAAAAAGTATTTCGGGTTCCTCCCCCCCCCCTCTCCCCCTCTCTCTCTCCCCCTCTCTCTCTCCCCCCCTCTCTCTCCCCCTCTATCTCTCTCCCTCTCACTTGTGGCATTCTGCTCCAGGTGTCTCTCTCTCTCGGATTATATATGATTCTCTCAGCTTCAGCTCCCGTTGTCTCTCTGGGATTATATATGATTCTCTCAGCTTCAGCTCCCGTTGTCTCTCTCGGATTATATGAGATTCTCTCAGCTTCAGCTCCCGTTGTCTCTCTCGGATTATATATGATTCTCTCAGCTTCAGCTCCCGTTGTCTCTCTCGGATTATATATGATTCTCTCAGCTTCAGCTCCCGTTGTCTCTCTCGGATTATATATGATTCTCTCAGCTTCAGCTCCGGTTGTCTCTCTTGGATTATATATGATTCTCTCAGCTTCAGCTCCTGTTGTCTCTCTTGGATTATATATGATTCTCTCAGCTTCAGCTCCCGTTGTCTCTCTGGGATTATATATGATTCTCTCAGCTTCAGCTCCAGTTGTCTCTCTCGGATTATATATGATTCTCTCAGCTTCAGCTCCTGTTGTCTCTCTTGGATTATATATGATTCTCTCAGCTTCAGCTCCTGTTGTCTCTCTTGGATTATATATGATTCTCTCAGCTTCAGCTCCCGTTGTCTCTCTGGGATTATATATGATTCTCTCAGCTTCAGCTCCAGTTGTCTCTCTGGGATTATATATGATTCTCTCAGCTTCAGCTCCGGTTGTCTCTCTCGGATTATATATGATTCTCTCAGCTTCAGCTCCTGTTGTCTCTCGGATTATATATGATTCTCTCAGCTTCAGCTCCGGTTGTCTCTCTTGGATTATATATGATTCTCTCAGCTTCAGCTCCTGTTGTGTCTCTTGGATTATATGATTCTCTCAGCTTCAGCTCCCGTTGTCTCTCTGGGATTATATATGATTCTCTCAGCTTCAGCTCCAGTTGTCTCTCTCGGATTATATATGATTCTCTCAGCTTCAGCTCCTGTTGTCTCTCTCGGATTATATATGATTCTCTCAGCTTCAGCTCCCGTTGTCTCTCCTGGATTATATATGATTCTCTCAGCTTCAGCTCCTGTTGTCTCTCCTGGATTATATATGATTCTCTCAGCTTCAGCTCCCGTTGTCTCTCCTGGATTATATATGATTCTCTCAGCTTCAGCTCCTGTTCTCTCTCTCGGATTATATATGATTCTCTCAGCTTCAGCTCCCGTTGTCTCTCCTGGATTATATATGATTCTCTCAGCTTCAGCTCCCGTTGTCTCTCCTGGATTATATATGATTCTCTCAGCTTCAGCTCCGGTTGTCTCTCCTGGATTATATATGATTCTCTCAGCTTCAGCTCCCGTTGTCTCTCCTGGATTATATATGATTCTCTCAGCTTCAGCTCCGGTTGTCTCTCCTGGATTATATATGATTCTCTCAGCTTCAGCTCCCGTTGTCTCTCCTGGATTATATATGATTCTCTCAGCTTCAGCTCCGGTTGTCTCTCCTGGATTATATATGATTCTCTCAGCTTCAGCTCCTGTTGTGTCTCTTGGATTATATGATTCTCTCAGCTTCAGCTCCCGTTGTCTCTCTGGGATTATATATGATTCTCTCAGCTTCAGCTCCAGTTGTCTCTCTCGGATTATATATGATTCTCTCAGCTTCAGCTCCTGTTGTCTCTCTCGGATTATATATGATTCTCTCAGCTTCAGCTCCCGTTGTCTCTCCTGGATTATATATGATTCTCTCAGCTTCAGCTCCTGTTGTCTCTCCTGGATTATATATGATTCTCTCAGCTTCAGCTCCCGTTGTCTCTCCTGGATTATATATGATTCTCTCAGCTTCAGCTCCTGTTCTCTCTCTCGGATTATATATGATTCTCTCAGCTTCAGCTCCCGTTGTCTCTCCTGGATTATATATGATTCTCTCAGCTTCAGCTCCGGTTGTCTCTCCTGGATTATATATGATTCTCTCAGCTTCAGCTCCGGTTGTCTCTCCTGGATTATATATGATTCTCTCAGCTTCAGCTCCGGTTGTCTCTCCTGGATTATATATGATTCTCTCAGCTTCAGCTCCCGTTGTCTCTCCTGGATTATATATGATTCTCTCAGCTTCAGCTCCGTCATTTCTATTTCCCTACACAACCTTCCTCCTTGTTGTTGTTGTTGTTGTTGAGAGAGTGCGGAGCGTCTGAGGTGTTCCGCTGTTTGTTTCCTTCACCTATAGAAGGAGCGCCGCTCCAGCTGCCATCTTTCTCTTTTATCTTGGTGGTATATGTCTACACGTTATCTTAGTGGTATATGGCGTCTACGCGTTATCTTGGTGACGTTATCTTGGTGGTATATGTCTACACGTTATCTTAGTGGTATATGGCGTCTACACGTTATCTTGGTCACGTTATCTTGGTGGTATATGTCTACACGTTATCTATAGCCTCACAGTTTTGAGCTATAGCATTAGTGTACCAGGAGGCTATTAAAATATTCCTTTTTAGATGCAAGTTGAAATCACCAAGCAAAATGATGTTAGGGTGTGTGAGGTTTTCTAAGCAGAGTTGTATGTTCATAAGTTGGTCTTTAAACTGCTGGGGGATTTGCATTGGGGGATTTGTTTACAAGGACAATCACCACATTTAAAGTTTCTATTTTGGTAATGAGCACTTCCACCATATCTCGTGTGGTGTTTAGCAGCTCTGTACAGGTGGGTGGGTGTGTGTGTGGGTGGGTGTGTGGGGAGGGGGTGTACAGGCTGGCCCCACCCTGTAGCCTGTGTTGTACAGGCTGACCCCCACCCTGTAGCCTGTGTTTCCTGTCATATATGAAGATTGTACTCTGGTGTCCATATTTCGCTGTCATAAGGGCACCTGAGTGTGAGTTTGTTACAGCTGCGAACATTACATGTGCCTCATGTAAGAGGCCAGATATACAGTGGACTGTTTGTGTTGCGTGTGTTGACACTTTGTGTGTTGACACTTTGTGTGTTGACACTTTGTGTGTTGACACCTTGTGTGTTGACACCTTGTGTGTTGACACCTTGTGTGTTGACACCTTGTGTGTTGACACCTTGTGTGTTGACACCTTGTGTGTTGACACCTTGTGTGTTGACACCTTGTGTGTTGACACCTTGTGTGTTGACACCTTGTGTGTTGGCACCTTGTGTGTTGGCACCTGGTGTGTTGGCACCTGGTGTGTTGGCACCTGGTGTGTTGGCACCTGGTGTGTTGGCACCTGGTGTGCTGGCACCTGGTGTGCTGGCACCTGGTGTGCTGGCACCTTGTGTGTTGACAAACATGAGAGCTGTTGTGGTGGTTGTGGAAGTGTTGGGTATTATACTTGGTGTTGGTATCTGTGGTTCTGGTAACGGCGCCTCGTTATCTGTGTCCTGTTTAGCAGCTGACAGAGTTGACGGTACAGTTTGGGCACTTCTTGCCATTCTTTTTCTCTATTTTATTACATATACCCTCAGGAGCAGATTCACGAAGCAGCTACGCAAGTACTTACGAACGTGTGCATCTTTCCTCAATCTTTGACGGCTTTGGTTACATTTATTAAACTGTTTTCAAGGATGAAAACTTCCTAATCAGTTATGTTATAAACAGCCTCCTGGTGCTTCGGAGCTCATTAATTGTTTAATAATTGTAAACAAAGCCGCCAAAGATTGAGAAAAGTTGTACAGGTTCGTAAGTGCTTGCGTAACTGCTTCGTGAATCTGGCCCCAGGTATGTATGGGTGTTGCAGTATTCATAATGGTGCTCTGATTTTATTAGCTTTGTTCCTTGATATGAAAATTTGTTTAAAACACTCGTGTTTGGTACACAAATTTTTAGAGCTATGGGGTTATCTTGAGCTTATCTTGATGATTTCGGGGATTTAGTGTCCCCGCGGGCCGGTCCTCGACCAGGCCTCCACCCCCAGAAACTTGCCCGTGACAGGTGACTAACACCCAGGTACCTATTTTACTGCTAGGTAACAGGGGCATATGGTGAAAGTAACTACCTTGAGGCTACCTTGAGGTGCTTCCGGGGCTTAGTGTCCCCGCGGCCCGGTCGTCGACCAGGCCTCCTGGTTGCTGGACTGATCAACCAGGCTGTTAGACGCGGCTGCTCGCAGCCTGACGTATGAGTCACAGCCTGGTTGATCAGGTATCCTTTGGAGGTGCTTATCCAGTTCTCTCTTGAACACTGTGAGGGGTTTGCCAGTTATGCCCCTTATGTGTAGTGGAAGCGTGTTGAACAGTCTCGGGCCTCTGATGTTGATAGAGTTCTCTCTCAGAGTACCTGTTGCACCTCTGCTTTTCAACGGGGGTATTCTGCACATCCTGCCATGTCTTCTGGTCTCATGTGGTGTTATTTCTGTGTGCAGGTTTGGGACCAGCCCCTCAATTATTTTCCACGTGTAAATTATTATGTATCTCTCCCGCCTGCGCTCAAGGGAGTACAGATTTAGGCTCTTTAGTCGGTCCCAGTAATTTAGATGTTTTACTGAGTGGATTCTAGCAGTAAAGGATCTCTGCACGCTCTCTAGGTCAGCAATTTCTCCAGCTTTGAAAGGGGCTGTCATTGTGCAGCAGTACTCCACTCTAGATAGCACAAGCGTTTTGAAAAGTATCATCATCGGTATAGCATCTCTAGTGTGAAAAGTTCTTGTTATCCAACCTGTCATTTTTCTTGCAGTTGTGACGGCTACTTTATTGTGTTCTTTAAAGGTAAGGTCTTCCGACATGAGTACACCCAGGTCCTTTACATTGCCTTTTCGTTCTATGTTATGATTTGCCTGCGTTTTGTACGTGGTTTCTGTTTTTATATTTTCAATTTTTCCGTAGCGCATGAGCTGAAACTTATCCTCGTTGAATACCATATTATTTTCTGTAGCCCATAGAAAGACCTGATCTACATCTGATTGGAGGTTTGCCGTGTCCTCTATGTTGCCAACTCTCATGAAAATCCTAGTGTCATCTGCAAAGGATGATACAGTGCTATAGGTTGTGTTCTGGTCTATGTCCGATATGAGGATGAGAAAAAGTACTGGAGCAAGCACAGTACCCTGGGGGACTGAGCTCTTCACGGTTGATGGGCTGGATTTTATTTTGTTGACTATTACACATTGGGTTCTGTCAGTCAGGAAATTGTAGATCCATCTGCCTATTTTCCCGGTAATTCCTTTTGAACGCATTTTATGTGCAATAACACCATGGTCACATTTATCAAAAGCTTTTGCGAAATCTGTGTAAATTACATCAGCGTTTTGTTTGTCTTCCATAGCATCTAATGCCATATCATAGTGGTCCAGCAACTGCGACAGGCAAGAGCGCCCTGTTCTGAAACCATGTTGTCCGGGGTTATGGAGATGCTGTGATTCCATGTATTTTGTGATCTTACTTCTTAGCACTCTCTCAAAAATTTTTATGATGTGCGATGTTAGTGCTATCGGTCTGTAATTTTTTGCCTCTGCCTTATTTCCTCCTTTATGGAGTGGTGCTATCTCTGCTGTTTTTAGTATGTCAGGGATAACGCCAGTATCTAGACTTTGTCTCCACAGAATGTGAAGGGCCTGCGATAGTGGTTTTTTACAGTTCTTGATGAATATGGAGTTCCAAGAATCCGGGCCTGGTGCAGAGTGCATAGGCATACTGTTTATGGCTTCTTCAAAATCTAGTGGGGATAGGGCGACGTCTGATATGTGATTTGATGTTGGTATCATATCCATGAAAAATTCATTTGGGTTCAAAATTGGGTTCAAATCAAAAATTCAACTGCCCATTGTTTCTCGCCGGCGCCTGGGATCGAACCCAGGACCACAGGACCACAAGTCCAGTGTGCTGTCCGCTCGGCCGACCGGCTCCCTGGAAGTATTTGCAGCTATGAGAGCGACATGTTCATGTATTTAGGGTGTTTCTGCAGTGTCTTGGGGGGGGGGGGTTGTGTTTGTATGTTCGTGTTGTTGTTCCTGGCAGCCCATATTTACACCCACCTCGTGCATTATATTGGCAAGTTATACGTTCATGCTGTTTGTTTGTCATGGCTCATTTGCACTACACTGTGTTGGCTCTTTGCTGATAGATGGAGTGGATCCTGCAGATTTGTCGTTGCTCACTAACCTGATCGATTTCCTTTTGTGTTTCGTCTGCTTTAAGATAATACGATAATTTAAGATAAGACATCTAAATTATTGGGACCTATTAAAAGTTTTAAATATGTATTCTCTAGAGCGCTGGCGAGAGTGTGAGAGTGGAACACGTGGAAAATATTTGAGGACTGGATTCCGAGTCTGCACACGGAAATACCATCTACCAGTTGATTGATTGATATCATCTACCAAGGCGCCGTAGCTCAACTCCTGTAAGCACAACTAGGCGAGTACATGAAATCAGCAGACATACCAGAATGTGCAAAATTTCCCCAGTGAATTGTAGAGGTGCAACAGGTACTCTGAGAGAGAACTATCAACATCAGAGGCCCGAGACTGTTCAACACGCTTCCACTACACATAAGGGGCATAACTGGCCGACCCCTCACAGTGTTCAAGAGAGAACTGGATAAACACCTCCAAAGGATACCTGATCAACCAGGCTGTGACTCATGCGTCAGGCTGCGAGCAGCATATGGAGCAATATCCAATTTCCTGGTTGACCAGTCCAGCAACCGGGAGGCCAGGTCGGAGACCGAGCCGCGGGGACGTTGATCCCCGGAAGCTACACAAGACCCTTGTATTGGTAGACCCTTGTACCACAAGCGAGTGTATTAGTAGACCCTTGTATCACAGGCGAGTGTATTGGTAGACCCTTGTACCACCAGCGAGTGTATTGGTAGACCCTTGTACCACCAGCGAGTGTATTGGTAGACCCTTGTACCACAAGCGAGGGTATTAGTAGACCCTTGTATCACAGGCGAGGGTATTGGTAGACCCTTGTACCACCAGCGAGTGTATTGGTAGACCCTTGTACCACCAGCGAGTGTATTGGTAGACCCTTGTACCACAAGCGAGTGTATTAGTAGACCCTTGTATCACAGGCGAGTGTATTGATAGACCCTTGTACCACAAGCGAGTGTATTGGTACCTCACTGGCTCCATTGTTTACACTTTACTCTTTAATAATCTCTCTGGTTTGCGTGGATACTTGACATTTCACATGTAAAGTGCCGCTATTTTTGCACGTGTTGATGCTCACACCTGTGCACAGTGAGGTCATGTGTGTACACATATGTGCACACGCCTCGTGTGAGTGTAAGTGTTATTGGTGGGATGATGAACGGGGATGAGAGTTGAGAGAGAGAGGAGAGGGAGAGGAGCGGATACCTAAAACTGAGGCGGATTGGAGATAGAGCCGGATGTGACGTCACCAGGTTTGTTTTGGCTGGTGTTGTGGTGACGTCACCGCTGATTATATATAGTGACTGAGCTCGCTGTTTGTGCCTCCCATGTTTGTTTGTTTGTTTTTATCTTATCTGCCTTTGCGAGAGTTGCGTTCTAGCTTCTGGGCTCTGGCATGTGTGTGTGTATTGGGGGTGTGATGCAATGGGTCCCGACACTTGTTGTATTGTATCCACCTTTAAGAGCTATATATGGATCTAGCCTCCCCCCCTTCCCCCCCCCCCCCCCTCCCGTCCACCCACCCAGTGATTGCATTTTACCCGCCCAGTGTTGTAAGAGGGGGGGGGGGGTAGGGGTTGAGTGTGTGAGAGAGAAATAGTATTGTGTAATTACCTAAGTGTAGTTACAGGATGAGAGCTACGCTCGTGGTGTCCCGTCTTCCCAGCACTCTTTGTCGTATAACGCTTTGAAACTACTGACGGTCTTGGCCTCCACCACCTTCTCACCTAACTTGTTCCAACCGTCTACCACTCTGTTTTCAAAAGAAAATGTTCTAATATTTTTTTCGGTACCCCTGTTTTCTTAGCTTGAATCTGTGTCCCCTTGTTCGTGAAGTTGCCTGGTTTCAGGCATTCCTCTTCGTCAATTTGGTCAATTCTTGTTAATATTTTGTAGGTAGTGATCATATCAGCCTCTCTATCTACTAGTTTTGGCATGTTTAACGCCTCAAGTCTCTCCTCGTGAGACATCCACGGGAGACATCTCCCGTCACGCAGGGTGCAGTCGCGCCTCCACAGATCTCCAGTATCAGCTCTTGATACTGATGGCTCAAAAGGGGCACCACTTACGGGCTATTCATGCCCGTGCAACCTTTTGGGTGGCTTAATCTTCATCAGTCATCCTCGTAACTCTCCTCGTGTTTTCAGCTCCTGGAAGCCATTTTGTAACATGCCGCTGCACGTTTCCAGTTTAGTTATGTGCTCCTTGACACTTGGACACCATACAACTGCGCATATTCCAATTTGAATTTATTATTTGTGTCTGCAGAATCGAGCTATTAGCGCTTGGACCCCGTCTTTCTAACCCATCTAGAAAGGCAATCGATATATTTTCATCTATTATATCTACTAGATATATTTCTAACACGCGCGCACCTCCCCAGGAAGCAGCCCGCAACAGCTGTCTAACTCCCAGGTACCTATTTACTGCTAGGTAACAGGGGCATCAGGATGAATGAAACTACCCATTTGTTTTTCGCCATCGCCGGGGATTGAACCCGGACCCTAGGATTACGAGAACCAAGCGGTGTCCACTTAGCCACAGGTCCCAGATTGTACTTTTACGGGTATTCACCTAGTTGTGCTTGCGGGGGTTGAGCTTTTTCGGCCCGCCTCCCAACTGTCAATCAACTGTTACTAACTACTATCTCAAGGTGTGTAATAGTAGGGGGGGTGGGGGTGGGGGGGGGAATAGGCAAGAGGAGTCTTTAAGAGTCGCAAGTCTCAGCGTCACCCTTTTGAAGTATCCACAACCATGGGGACCATTTGGCGGGAAGAAATGCGCGCGCAGTGTGGCTGGCGTTGCAAGTGTGGCGTGGCTGTGTTTGTAAACATTACGAGGAGCGCGCGCTTGTGGCGGGCTTAGTGAAGTAGTCTCCTGTTGTGTGTGGGGGGGGGGGGGTTGTTCTACCCTAATTGGGCTTTCGTCGGATGAACTTCCAATCTCTTGTGTTCGGGTTGTTGAGATTATTGGGCTCTTGTTATCTACATGTGCAACTGTGTACGGAAAAGATACTAGGGGCCGTACAGTAGGAATCGAACCTGCATACTTGAACGCCTTAAGGTATGAAGTCTTAATCCACCGCCTCTTGATATCATACTTTAATATTTCTGTGGCTCATTTGGGGTGTACTCGGGCGTGAGAGAGGCTGGGGGGGGGGGGTGGTTGCAGGCACGGAATACCTTACCATGCCGTGGTTTCGGAGCTCAACGTCTCCGCGGCCCGGTCCTTCGACCAGGCTTCCTCGTTGCTGGACTGGTCAACCAGGCTGTTGGACGCGGTTTCGGAGGACATAAGGACGGAGGACATACAATTAGGGTAGAACATAACAGGTTGGACGTGGTTTCGGAGCGCAACGTCTCCACGGCCCGGTCCTCGACCAGGCTTCCTCGTTGCTGGACTGATCAACCAGGCTGTTGGACGCGGCTGCTCGCAGCCTGGCGTATGAATCACAGCCTGGTTGATCAAGTGGCCTTTGGAGGTGTTTATCAAGTTGTCTCTCGAACACTGCGAGGGGTCGGCCAAGAAAAAAGATAAACATATCTACACCTGTGTGTATTGGCACACAAGCCATCGCAGCCCAACCCGTCCACACACTAGGCTGGTTAAAGCAGCGGCCGTCCTCCCTAGACTCGTTTATCACTTATAACATACTGTGTATTAAAAATTAGTTTCTCCTATAATTTAATATTATACCTAACGGTTGTGTGTGTTCACCTAGTTGTGCTTGCTGCGGGGGTAGAGCTCGGGCTCTTTCGGCCCGCCTCTCGACTCTTAATCAGTCAACTTTTCGTTCTTTCTTTCTCCTTTTTCTTTTTTTCTTTCTTTTTCTTTCTCCCTTTCTCTCTTTTTCTCCCTTTCTCTCTTTTTCTCCCTTTTTTTTCTCTTTCTCTCTTTCTCCCTTTTTTTCTCTTTCTCTCTTTCTCTTTCTCTCTCTCTCGTTCGTACGTACGTACGCACGTATACAAGTATATGTAAACATTTTAGACGTAGGGGGGGCCTGACAGCTGAGTGGACAGCACTTCAGATTCGTGGTCCTGGAGTTCCGGGTTCGATTCCCGGTAGAGGCGGAAACAAATGGGCAGAGTTCGTGCACGCAGTCAGCAGTTAGGCGAAGCCGCACAGTCATTATAAGAGCCTCGCACAGAGCAAGGAAGCGTGCACGCAAACATCCATGTGTGTCTATGTGAATGGTACACAGTATTCATCAATAGCCATCCATATGTGGTGAAATACATATAAAGAACCTCACACACACACACACACACACACACACACACACACACACACACACACACACACACACACACACACACACACACACACACGGGCTGCTTCCTGGGGTGTGTGTGTGTGTGTGTGTGGAAACAAAAAAATAGTAGTTAGTAAACAGTTGATTGACAGTTGAGAGGCGGGCCGAAAGAGCAAAGCTCAACCCCCGCAAACACAACTAGTAAACACAACTAGTAAACACACACAGGTGTGAGGTTCTTGACAGGGAGGTGAGCCTCCCAGTCAAAAGAGAGCAAGCTTAGCTTAGCTGCCAACACCCACACATACAGTGTCAGCAAGGCGGTCAGTCCGCCTGCTATCATAACTCCGATCTGGACAGGGCTATGGATTTTTTTTTTCACTCCCCGACTTGTAATAACTTGATCCAGCATGTTGTTGCTTGGAGCGGCCCGCAGACCCCCACATATCCACCACAGCTCGGTTGGTCCGGCACTGCTTGCAAGAACTTGTCTAAGTGCCTCTTGAAACATCTACCTCTGTCCCAGCAATATTTCTATTACTTCCATATACCATATTTCCCATTTCTTAACTTTGCCCCTAAATGTGTTCCTATCCTCCTTTACTCCTCCCCCCCCCCCCCCCCCCCGGAAAAAGCCGCTTGGATAATCAGACACCATTGGAAGAGTTTATGAAATTGCTCCACGAAGCCGGGCAATGGTGGTAAATCCAGGTGTGTTTAACCTTGGTGTCTTATGTTGATCTTAAGTACTGAACACACACCTTCCAGTGAGACTCCCACATTATTCTCGTCCTCTCACAAGGAAGGCTTTGATCTTAGAATTTGTAAGGTATGTTTTCATCGCTACTTTTTCTTCCCTGCGTCCAGGGAGGAAAATTGTGGAATTTGACGACTTTTTTCGGGATAATTTACACTTTTCCCCTGGCCCGCCTGAACACTTTGCTGGCTCCGTCTCCAGGTCCATAGGGCAGGTCACCCCTGCCCCCCCCCCCCGTGCATCCTCCCTCTCTCTCTCTCCCCCCGTGCATCCTCCCTCTCTCTCCCCCCCCCCCGTGCATCCTCCCTCCCTCTCTCCCCCCCCCGTGCATCCTCCCTCTCTCCCCCCCCGTGCATCCTCCCTCTCTCTCCCCCATGCATTCTCCCTCCCTCTCTCCCCCCCGTGCATCCTCCCTCCCTCTCTCCCCCCCGTGCATCCTCCCTCCCTCTCTCTCCCCCGTGCATCCTCCCTCCCTCTCTCTCCCCCGTGCATCCTCCCTCCCTCTCTCTCCCCCGTGCATCCTCCCTCCCTCTCTCTCCCCCGTGCATCCTCCCTCCCTCTCTCTCCCCCGTGCATCCTCCCTCCCTCTCTCTCCCCCGTGCATCCTCCCTCCCTCTCTCTCCCCCGTGCATCCTCCCTCCCTCTCTCTCCCCCGTGCATCCTCCCTCCCTCTCTCTCCCCCGTGCATCCTCCCTCCCTCTCTCTCCCCCGTGCATCCTCCCTCCCTCTCTCTCCCCCGTGCATCCTCCCTCCCTCTCTCTCCCCCGTGCATCCTCCCTCCCTCTCTCTCCCCCGTGCATCCTCCCTCTCTCTCCCCCGTGCATTCTCCCTCCCTCTCTCTCCCCCGTGCATCCTCCATCCCTCTCTCTCCCCGTGCATCCTCGCCCCCCCCGGCTCCCCCCCCCCCCGGCTCCCCCCCCCCCGGCTCCCCCCCCCCGTGTAGTGTTAAGGCAATATGCTTGTGAGAGCTGGCACTGGCTGGCGCCAGGAGCCCCACCCAGGCTATGTTTACCCTGGCACCCTCTTCCCTATATCCTCCCCTACACTCACAGTATCCTCCCCCCTACACTCACAGTATCCTCCCCCCTACACTCACAGTATCCTCCCCCCCTACACTCACAGTATCCTCCCCCCTACACTCACAGTATCCTCCCCCCTACACTCACAGTATCCTCCCCCCCTACACTCACAGTATCCTCCCCCCCTACACTCACAGTATCCTCCCCCCCTACACTCACAGTATCCTCCCCCCCCCCTACACTCACAGTATCCTCCCCCCCCTACACTCACAGTATCCTCCCCCCCCCTACACTCACAGTATCCTCCCCCCCTACACTCACAGTATCCTCCCCCCTACACTCACAGTATCCTGTCCCGTTCCTCTCCCCCTCGCCCCTCACCCCCCCCCCCCTGGTGGGGCGAGAGTACAGTTCTCCCAGGGTGGTGGTAATATATGATGCATCGTGTAAGGCGCGTGTTCCATAGCATCATTTACAATGACAATTACCATCGGGCGGCGGCGTCCACCGCCTACTCCCCCCCCCCCCCAACCACTTGGGCTGGACGGTAGAGCGACGGTCTCGCTTCATGCGGGTCGGCGTTCAATCCCCGACCGTCGAAGTGGTTGGGCACCAGTCCCCCCCCCCATCCCAAATCCTTACCCCTGACCCCTTCCCAGTGCTATATAGTCGGAATGACTTGGTGCTTTACCCTGATAGTTCCCTTCCCCCTCAGTACTACTACTATAATATAATATTATTATTTACTGAGAAAATGCAGAAGGAACCATGGGGAGAGGATTGGAACCTATGCTCTTGGTACTCCCAGGACAACCTTTCCTCAGGGAGGAGGTCTGCTCAAGGGCATGGATTGGAACCTACGCTCTTGGTACTCCCAGGACAACCTTTCCTCAGGGAGGAGGTCTGCTCAAGGGCATGGATTGGAACCTATGCTCTTGGTACTCCCAGGACAACCTTTCCTCAGGGAGGAGGTCTGCTCAAGGGCATGGATTGGGATCGACTACATAATTAGTGCTATCGTCCACTCTTTCCATTGTTAGCTTAAGGTTTGGTTCAGTTAGGTTTCGTCACGTTTAGTTACATTAATCCTGTGTGTTATTGATGATAAAAATGCGAAATATGGAATTTGATAACCGTTTCAGTGTGCCCAAGAATTCCGTTTACAGAAACCAAATTCTTCTATGAACAAGTTACGGCATACACTTTTTTGTATTTTAAACAAACGATTTATAATACAATAACGTTATAACTTGAAAATAATCTGTTTTGCAACTAAGGTTTCCTTACCAGTTTACATGTAGACTTGCTGGAACAGTAATATGCTTTCAGATCACAATGTAAATCACAATGATCACAATGTAAATCACAATGATCACAATGTAAATCACAATGATCACAATGTAAATCACAATGATCACAATGTAAATCACAATGATCACAATGTAAATCACAATGACTCACAATGTAAATCACAATGATCACAATGTAAATCACAATGATCACAATGTAAATCACAATGATCACAATGTAAATCACAATGATCACAATGTAAATCACAATGATCACAATGTAAATCACAATGATCACAATGTAAATCCATTACCTCAAGATAATGGATTTACCCCTCGCAGTGTTCAAGAGAGAAGTAGACAAACGCCCCCAAAGGGTATCTGATCAACCAGACAGTGATTCATACATCAGGCTGCGAGCAGCCGTGTCCAACAGTCCAGTTGGCAGGTCCGTCCAACAGCCTGGTTGACCAGACCGCTGGGACTTTGACCCAACTGGCTCAAAGATAAATTGACAACGTGCCCATGCACTCAGCCCCTGACTCGAGGAAATTCAACATTCATAAAGAAATGTAAAGTACCAGTAGCGCGAGCACTCAGCGTAATATGGAGAAAGAGCCTGGATACAGGGGAGATACCAGCAGCACTTAAATCAGTAGATATAGCTACTCGGCACAAGGGGGGTAGTAGAGCCTTGGCAAAAAATTACAGACCAGTTGCACTAACATCACACATAATAAAGGTTTTTGAAAGTGATTACTAATCAAATTTCTAGTTTTATGGAAAATAATGAGCTATACAACTCAGGACAACATGGATTTAGAGCGGGAAGATCCTGTCTGTCACAGTTATTCAACCACTATGACAAAATCACAGAAGCTCTAGAAAAAAAGCAAAATGCAGATGGAGTATACACAGACTTTGCAAAGGCGTTCGGCAAATGTGACCTATGGAGTGACAGCACACAAAATGAGGTCAATGGGAATAACTGGTAAAGTACGACGCTGGATACTCAGTTTCCTGTCAAATAAAACACAGAGTAACAGTCAATCAAATAAAATAGTCCAAGCGCTGTTAAAAGCGCTCTACCTCAAGGTACAGTCTTTGTACCACTGCTGTTCCTTATTCTCATATCAGATATAGACAAAAATAAAAGGCACAGCTTCGTGCCATTTTTTGCAGATGACACAAAAATCAGCATGAAGACATGGAAAAATTACAAGCAGATATAAATAAAGTTTTCGACTAGGCAGCAGAAAATAACAATGTTTAACAGCGATAAATTCCAAGTACTCAGTTACGGTAAAAATGAGGACCTTAAACATAATAGAGGGTACAAAACACAATCAAATCTGCCAATAGTAGGAAAACAACATGTAAAGTATTTGGGAATAATAATGTCCGACGATCTAACGTTTAGGTAGCACAACCAAGCAAATATTGCGACAGCCAGAAAAATGATAGGATGGATTACGAGAACTTTCAAATCCAGGGATCCCATCACAATGGTTGTACTTTTCAAGTCACTTGTGCTGTCTTGTCTTGAGTACTGCTCAGTACTCACTTCCCCCTTCAGAGCAGGAGAGATTGCTGAAATAGAGGGAATACAGAGAACATATACGTTACTCATAGACGCGATAAAGTACCTAAATTATTGGGATCGTCTCAAAGCTCTCCAAATGTACTCTAGAAAGGAGACGAGAGAGATACCAAATAATATACACCTGGAAGATACTGGAGGGCCAAGTACCAAATCTACACAGTAAAATAACAACGTACTGGAGTGAACGATATGGAAGAAAATGCAGAAAAGAACCAGTGAAGAGCAGAGGTGCCATAGGCACAATCAGAAAACACTGTATAAACATCAGAGGTCCGCGGTTGTTCAACGTCCTCCCAGCGACTATAAGAAATATTGCCGGAACAACCGTGGACATCTTCAAGAGGAAACTGGACGGTTTTCTAAGAGAAGTTCCGGATCACCCGGGCTGTGGTGGGTATGTGGGCCTGCGGGCCGCTCCAAGCAACAGCCTGGTGGACCAAACTCTCAGAAGTCGAGCCTGGCCTCGGACCGGGCTTGGGGAGTAGAACTACTCCCAGAACCCCATCAAGCAGGTAAGTGTCTTGAGGAGGTTCCGGGCATCCGTACTCGCGTTGCTCCGTCACTGTTGAACCTGGCGAGGCTTCTGGTAGCTATTCTCCCCGAGTCCGGCCTCTACGAGTTATAAATTGGTCCACCAGGCTGTTGCTTGGAGCGGCCTGCAGACCCCACATATCCACTACAGCCTGGTTGGTCCAGCACTTCTTGCAAGAATTTGTCTAAGTACCTCTTGAATTCATCTACCGTTGTTCGAGCACTTGTAGCAACGTAGTCCAACAGACTGTTGCTTGAGGCCGCCCAGCCCACTGATCAACGACAACCAAGTTGCTCCGACAGGTCCTTTAGGAGCTTACCTAGAACTTACCTGGAGAGGGTCTCGGGAGTTGTTCTTCTCCCCGAGAAGTCAACTAATGCATTTCGTTCAGGCAATATTTCTTGTGTTGGGAGGATACTTCACCTTGGGAGACGCGTCTCCGGGGACTGCTGTTCTCAGCGTAGAGAGAACACTGCCGCGCCCCTCACCTCGTTAACACTTGATACCTGGTTGATGGGGTTCTGGGAGTAGTTCTACTCCCCAAGCCCGGCCCGACGTCAGACTTGACGTGTGAGAGTTTGGTCCACCAGGCTGTTGCTTGGTGGACCAAACTCCTCCTGGGTGACCTCTCTCTCTCTGACACATCCGGTGCGGGGGTCAACGTGTTGTGGCGGAAGTGCGCCTCACAGTTTGTGTTGCATCATGTCCTCTTGAGTGGGGGGGGGGGGAGCTGACTTCCTTGTGGGTTGGCAAGGTCAAAGGTCTGTATGTTTGACCTTGCTCAGTGTGTTGGTGGGTCAGGATGTTTGACCTTGCTCAGTGGGTGGGTGGGTCTGTGTGTTTGACCTTGCTCAGTGGGTGGGTGGGTCTGTGTGTTTGACCTTGCTCAGTGTGTGGGTGGGTCTGTGTGTTTGACCTTGCTCAGTGGGTGGGTGGGTCTGTGTGTTTGACCTTGCTCAGTGGGTGGGTGGGTCTGTGTGTTTGACCTTGCTCAGTGGGTGGGTGGGTCAGGATGTTTGACCTTGCTCAGTGGGTGGGTGGGTCTGTGTGTTTGACCTTGCTCAGTGGGTGGGTGGGTCAGGATGTTTGACCTTGCTCAGTGTGTGGGTGGGTCAGGATGTTTGACCTTGCTCAGTGTGTGGGTGGGTCTGTGTGTTTGACCTTGCTCAGTGTGTGGGTGGGTCAGGATGTTTGACCTTGCTCAGTGGGTGGGTGGGTCTGTGTGTTTGACCTTGCTCAGTGTGTGGGTGGGTCAGGATGTTTGACCTTGCTCAGTGTGTGGGTGGGTCTGTGTGTTTGACCTTGCTCAGTGTGTGGGTGGGTCGGGATGTTTGACCTTGCTCAGTGTGTGGGTGGGTCAGGATGTTTGACCTTGCTCAGTGTGTGGGTGGGTCTGTGTGTTTGACCTTGCTCAGTGTGTGGGTGGGTCAGGATGTTTGACCTTGCTCAGTGTGTGGGTGGGTCTGTGTGTTTGACCTTGCTCAGTGTGTGGGTGGGTCTGTGTGTTTGACCTTGCTCAGTGTGTGGGTGGGTCGGGATGTTTGACCTTGCTCAGTGGGTGGGTGGGTCTGTGTGTTTGACCTTGCTCAGTGTGTGGGTGGGTCGGGATGTTTGACCTTGCTCAGTGTGTGGGTGGGTCGGGATGTTTGACCTTGCTCAGTGTGTGGGTGGGTCTGTGTGTTTGACCTTGCTCAGTGTGTGGGTGGGTCAGGATGTTTGACCTTGCTCAGTGGGTGGGTGGGTCAGGATGTTTGACCTTGCTCAGTGTGTGGGTGGGTCTGTGTGTTTGACCTTGCTCAGTGTGTGGGTGGGTCAGGATGTTTGACCTTGCTCAGTGTGTGGGTGGGTCTGTGTGTTTGACCTTGCTCAGTGTGTGGGTGGGTCTGTGTGTTTGACCTTGCTCAGTGTGTGGGTGGGTCTGTGTGTTTGACCTTGCTCAGTGTGTGGGTGGGTCTGTGTGTTTGACCTTGCTCAGTGTGTGGGTGGGTCTGTGTGTTTGACCTTGCTCAGTGTGTGGGTGGGTCGGGATGTTTGACCTTGCTCAGTGTGTGGGTGGGTCTGTGTGTTTGACCTTGCTCAGTGTGTGGGTGGGTCGGGATGTTTGACCTTGCTCAGTGTGTGGGTGTCGGGCGCCTGTTGAAGCACCACTGAACGGTGTCGGGGGCTCTGCGGTGTCGGGGGCTCTGCGGTGTCGGGGGCTCTGCGGTGTCGGGGGCTCTGCGGTGTCGGGGGCTCTGCGGTGTCGGGGGCTCTGCGGTGTCGGGGGCTCTGCGGTGTCGGGGGGTCTGCGGTGTCGGGGGGTCTGCGGTGGAGGGGCTCTGCGGTGTCGGGGGGTCTGCGGTGTCGGGGGGTCTGCGGTGTTCTTGAACCGTCCTGACTGGTCAACCAGGCTGTTGGACGCGGCTGCTCGCAGCCTGACGTACGAGTCACAGCCTGGTTGATCAGGTATCCTTTGGAGGTGTTTATCCAGTTCTCTTGAACATTGTTGTCGTGCTTTGCTTGTTACCCGATGCCAATTAAAAATACCCCCCCCCCCCTCAACGCCCAACCCTCACGGTTAGGCTTAGTGCTCAAATTTCAACGCTTTCTCGTTTTCCCCCGAATGTTCTAGTTTGTATATATGCTGTGCTGTCAAGTAGGGTTGGTATATATGTGGGGCTGTCAAGTTGGGTTGGTATATATGTGGGGCTGTCAGTAGGGTTGGTATATATGTGGGGCTGTCAATAGGGTTGGTGTATATGTGGGGCTGTCAATAGGGTTGATATATATGTGGGGCTGTCAGTAGGGTTGGTATATATGTGGGGCTGTCAATAGGGTTGGTATATATGTGGGGCTGTCAATAGGGTTGGTGTATATTCATAAAGAAATGTAAAGTACCAGAAGCGAGAGCACTCATGGTAATATGGAGAAAGAGCCTGGATACAGGGGAGATACCAGCAGCACTTAAATCAGCAGATATAGCTCCTCTGCACAAGGGAGGGAGTAAAGCCTTGGCAAAAAACTATAGACCAGTTGCACTAACATCACACACAATAAAAGTTTTTGAAAGAGTAATTAGGAATCAAATTTCTAGTTTTATGGAAAATGAGTTACACAACTCAGGACAACATGGATTTAGAGCGGGAAGATCCTGTCTGTCACAGTTACTCAACCACTATGACAAAATCACAGAAGCTCTAGAAGAAAAGCAAAATGCAGATGTTGTATACACAGACTTTGCAAAGGCGTTCGGCAAATGTGACCATGGAGTGATAGCACACAAAATGAGGTCAATGGGAATAACTGGTAAAGTAGGACGCTGGATACTCAATTTCCTGTCGAACAGAACACAAAGAGTAATAGTCAATCAAATAAAATCCAAATAGTCCAAGCGCAGTTAAAAGCTCTGTACCTCAGGGTACAGTCCTTGCACCGCTACTGTTCCTTATTCTCATATCAGATATAGATAAAAATACAAGTCACAGCTTCGTGTCATCCTTTGCAGATGACACAAAAAACAGCATGAAAATTACCTCTGCTGAAGACATGGAGAAATTACAAGCAGATATCAACAAAGTTTTCGATTGGGCAGCAGAAAATAACATGATGTTTATCAGCGATAAATTCCAGGTACAGTACTCAGTTACGGCAAAAATGAGGATCTGAAACATAATACAGAGTACAAAACACAATCGAATCTGCCCATAGTAGGTAAACAGCATGTCAAGGATTTGGGAATAATGATGTCTGACGACCTAACGTTTAGGGAGCATAACCAAGCAAATATTGCGTCAGCCAGAAAAATGGTAGGATGGATTACGAGAACTTTCAAATCCAGGGATCCCATCCCAATGGTTTTACTCTTCAAGTCACTTGCGTTGTCCCAGTCTTGAGTACTGCTCAGTAGCTCACTTCCCCCTTCAGAGCAGGAGAGATTGATGAAATAGAGGGAATACAGAGAACATATACTGCACGCATAGACGTGATAAAGCACCTAAATTATTGGGATCGTCTCAAAGCTCTCCAAATGTACTCACTAGAAAGGAGACGAGAGAGATGCCAAATAATATACACATGGAAAATACTGGAGGGCTAGGTCCCTAATCTACACAGTAAAATACCAACGTACTGGAGTGAACGATATGGAAGAAAATGCAGAATAAAACCAGTGAGGAACAGAGGTGCCATAGGCACAATCAGAGAACACTGTATAAACATCAGAGGTCCGCGGTTCAACACCCTCCCAGCGATTATAAGAAATATTGCCGGAACAACCGTGGACATCTTCAAGAGAAAACTAGATTGTTTTCTAAAAAGACGTTCCGGACCAACCGGGTTGTGGTGGGTATGTGGGCCTGCGGGCCGCTCCAAGCAACAGCCTGGTGGACCAAACTCTCACAAGTCAAGCCTGGCCTCGGGCCGGGCTTGGGGAGTAGAAGAACTCCCAGAACCCCATCAACCAGGTATATGTGGGGCTGTCAGTAGGGTTGGTATATATGTGGGGCTGTCAGTAGGGTTGGTATATATGTGGGGCTGTCAGTAGGGTTGGTATATATGTGGGGCTGTCAGTAGGGTTGGTATATATGTGGGGCTGTCAGTAGGGTTGGTATATATGTGGGGCTGTCAGTAGGGTTGGTATATATGTGGGGCTGTCAGTAGGGTTGGTATATATGTGGGGCTGTCAGTAGGGTTGGTATATATGTGGGGCTGTCAAAAGGGTTGGTATATATGTGGGGCTGTCAAAAGGTTTTAACAGCAGTCTGCCAATTCTTTCCACATTGTGTGTGGCCGCAAATTACTGACTGAATTGCAATAGGCTCGTTAGGCAAGATTTCTCTTCCGTAAAGCTGCGTTGGTTCTTGTTCAGATTCTCTAGATGTTGTAGGCCTAATTGTGTTATTTGTATTTCAGTAACTGACAGAGCAAAGTAGCTAAGACAATGCTTAGGTGACACTTTGGTCTGTAATTAGCGCCCAATATTGTGTGTTGGTAGGGTTACCACGGGGGTTGCCACGGGCGGGCGGGGGTTGCCCGGGGCGGGGGTTGCCGGGGGCGGGGGTTGCCACGGGCGGGCGGGGGTTGCCACGGGGGTTGCCACGGGCGGGCGGAGGTTGCCACAGGCGGGCGGGGGTTGCCACGGGCGGGGGTTGCCACGAGCGGGCGGGGGCGGGCGGGGTTGCCACGGGCGCGGGTAAAGATAATGATGGAAGCAGGAGAGACAGGCACGTACACAATATGGCTACGTGACCACCTGGTCGCCTCCCTCACCTCTACTCTCTCGCTCTGACGTCACTATTGCCTCTCACAGCCTCCCTCCCTCCCTCACCCTCACATTCTCCCTCCCTCCCTCGCCCTCACATTCTCCCTCCCTCCCTCCCTCGCCCTCACATTCTCCCTCCACCACCCCCTCTCCGCCTCAAACTACCGGACACAAGTTTGTTAGAGTTTATGATGGAATTCCGTACTTCCATACCCCCCCCCCCCCTCCCTGTCTTCCCGCCAAAATATTTCTACTCTGGGGTTAGAGACAAATCTAAGCAATTGCTTACATCTGCAGATATTGACCCCCCTCCCCCACGCACGAGAGGGGGAGCACAGCATTAGTTAAGAACCTTACACAAATCGCATTAACGTCCCACGCAATAAAAGTTTTTAGAGAATGATCATTAGTCAGAAGTCCAGGCTGTGATTCATACGCCAGAGAGCGAGCAGCTGCGTCTACCAATCGGGTGTCTTGATCAGAAACCGGGCCAAAGAAGTCATTGCTGCCCAAAACCAACACAAAAAAAAAGGTAACTGCAGAAGGCCTATTGGCCCATACGAGGCAGCTCCTATTTATAACCCCCCCCGGAATCCCACTCGTATACATGTCCAACCCACGTTTGAAACAATCCAGCCCCCCCCCCCCACCTCCACGTTACGCGGTAATTGGTTCCACAAATCAACAATCCTGTTACCGAACCAGTATTTACCCAGGTCTTTCCTAAATCTAAACTTATCCAATTTAACCCCATTGTTTCGTGTTTTATCTTGTGTTGATACTTTGTAACACGATAAATGATTTTATTTAATAAATTCACTACAGGTAGTCAGTTTACACAGGAATTGGGTGGCGATAGTGTGTCAGTCCTTGACAACAGGTCACGCTCCCCCCCCCCCCCCTCCCAGGTGTTGGTGTTCACAGGTAGTGTGAGGTCAGGTCAGGTCAGGTCAGGTGTCAGGTGACCTGTCCTTGCTCTTAAGCTGGTAATTGCAGACGGCGGCCTGCGTGTTTCCGTCAAACAAGCCGCTATCTAGGTGTGATAGGAAGATAGCCGAGGGGTCAACTCAGGTAGGTGGACCTGGTCGGTATACACTGACATGGGTAGATAAGGGCCTCGCTCCACGGGGAAGATTCTGCCCTGTATCCCAGGTACTACACAGTCCAGGTATGCTTGAAGCCGGCGGGGGGGTTGACTGTCAGCCATCCCTCCCCCCTCAACCCCTCTCTTCCCCCACCTGGTTGATGGGGTTGTGGGAGTTCTTCTACTCCCCTGGTAGTTAGACAGCTGTTACGGGCTGCTTCCTGAGGGAGGTGGGTGTGGGGGAGGGGGGGAGGTGGAAAAAAATATAGTTAGTAACAGCTGATTGACAGTTGAGAGGCAGATCGAAAGAGCCGAGCTGAACCCCTGCAAACACAACTAGGTGAATACAGTGTTCTCTGATTGTGCCTATGGCACTTCTGCTCTTCACTGGTTCTAGTCTGCATTTTCTTCCATATTGTTCGCTCTAGTATGTTGTTATTTTACTGTGTAGATTTGGTACCTGGCCCTCCAGTATTTTCCATGTGTATATTATTTGGTATCTCTCTCGTCTCCTTTCTAGTGAGTACACTTGGGCACCAAACCCTGGTGTGTTTGATTGTAAGGTGATGTATTCTGTATTTCCTAAATTATATGTTGTGAAATTTGCAAGGACAGTCAGCCATATTGCTTTTAATTTCTTGTGTGGTGACCGGCTCTGAATGAAGTGTTGATGTGGGTAAAGTGAAGAGGATATAATTATCCATGAACATGTTTAATAAATAAGTAAGCATTTGTAGCCGTTTTTATTTATCATTAATGCTGATTCTCCTTAAACAATATCCTTGGTACATTTCTCGAGTGCTGGAAGCTAGAGTGAAGAGCAGTCAGTCAGAAGATTACTTACTAAAGTGAAAGACTTGATACTTTATGCTTCACATGGTTGTAGTTTGTTAATGTTAATTACAATAACTGTTGAATAGAGACGAGTTCCATTGTGAGTTGATGGTGGCAGTTCTACCTCTGTCTAACTTCTATAATTTACACTCTAACTTTTTCTATTCCTCCTTCACCTCCACTTCTCTACCCTCTTTCTTGCCCTCAAAATCTACTCTTCATCCGATGCTCTATTTCTACACTTTCCCTTTCACGGAACTCGCCCCGTTACTCCTCCTCTCACTCCATCTCCCTCTATGGTGTTCTCCATCTCTCATCTCTCTCTCCATCAGCGATGTGTTACAAGGTAATCAGGTAAGAGTCGGTGACCTGGCTGCCCCCAGCTCCGTTCACTCTCAACCTTGGTTTGGTACATCAGAGAGAGCGTTTTGCCTTCATATGGCTTTAGTTTTCCATTTAGATTAAGTAAGTTCGACTATTTGCTCTCTCCTGTTCATTACACCCCCCCCCCCCCGTCAGTATTTTCACATTTTAATGTATTTGTACGATATAACATGGGTGAGGGGGGAAGGGGGGATTTTTATTTGATATACACTGAGCAAACTTGGACGTCTTCAAGATAAATCTGAATAGTTTTCTTCAAGAAGTGCCGGACCAACCGGGCTGTGGTGGAAATGCGGGCCTGCGGGCCTGTTGGACCAACCTCTCACAACTTAAGCCTGGCCTCAGGCCGGGCTTGGGGAGTAGAAGAACTCCCAGAACCCCATCAAGCAGGTGTATAAGTGTAAAAGCTGCATTAGATGCCCCGGTATATATATTCCTCCATTGATGATCTGTGATAAAGATGTATCTAGGCTATTTAGTACAGTGAAAGGACTAGGGGAGTCGGTCGGCCAAGCGGACAGCACGCTGGACTTGTGATCCTGTGGTCCTGGGTTCGATCCCAGGCGCCGGCGAGAAACAATGGGCAGAGTTTCTTTCACCCTATGCCTCTGTTACCTAGCAGTAAATAGGTACCTGGGTGTTAGTCAGCTGTCACGGGCTGCTTCCTGGGGGTGGAGGCCTGGTCGAGGACCGGGCCGCGGGGACACTAAAAAGCCCCGAAATCATCTCAAGATAACCTCAAGGAGGCAATCCGCTCAGTTTGTTGCCGATTTCCGTGTCGAAAGTTACCTGAAATAAGTTTCTTGGCATTTATTGCTTTGTTTTAATCTACTAGTATCTATAAACAATATCAACCAATCATAAAATATTGAGGTGGAGTTGTTGGAGTCTGTCGGCAGAACTATTCGCATACTTTGCGTCATTATGTACTGGAATGTGAAAAAATCGCGGAATTCAGAGATAACACCATCAATGGTGTCAAAGAAATTTGTAAGTACTTCATTCATAATGATGTACTGCCCGAAATCTTGGCGAAGTATCCCAAATTTGCTTACTGTAGGTGCAGCCTGCACATGACTGTAAAGCTGCCGCCCAGTTAGGTGGGTGTGGAGCACATGACTGTAAAGCTGCCGCCCAGTTGGGTGGGTGTGGAGCACATGACTGTAAAGCTGCCGCCCAGTTAGGTGGGTGTAGAGCACATGACTGTAAAACCTGCCGCCCAGTTGGGTGGGTGTAGAGCACATGACTGTAAAGCTGCCGTCCAGTTGGGTAGGTGTGGAGCACATGACTGTAAAGCTGCCGCCCAGTTGGGTGGGTGTGGAGCACATGACTGTAAAGCTGCCGTCCAGTTGGGTGGGTGTGGAGCAAGACTAGTAACTTTGTGACTCACCATAGATGTAAAGTGCCTTGTATAGTGACTATTGTGAGTCTCTTGTTGAATCACTTGATACAAAAGATTATTGATGTGTGTATTTGTGTAGGTGATTGAATATGTATATGTGTGTGTCTCTGTAACCCTTTACACCACCGCCCACGGGATGGGTATGGGGTGCATAATAAAGAAATTGCAAATTGCTGTTGGAGACGGGTAGGGAGGGGGTACGGGGGGGGGGAGGGGGAAGGGAAGACTGGTAGCATAAAGAAGGTGAAGATGTGGTAGTGTTTATATGCAATAAGTATAGCAGGTGTTGTTCCTCAGCGTCCTCAACCCAGTCACGAGTTACTCTTCGTGCCTAGAGCCCTCCCTGGCCCCATACCACCTTTGTCCCCTCCGATCCCTCGTGTGGGTCCCCCTTCCCCTCACCTGGCGCCGGGCCACGTTCCCCCTTCCCCTCACCTGGCGCTGGACCACGTTCCCCCTTCCCCTCACCTGGCGCCGGACCACGTTCCCCCTTCCCCTCACCTGGCGCCGGACCACGTTCCCCCTTCCCCTCACCTGGCGCCGGACCACGTTCCCCCTTCCCCTCACCTGGCGCCGGACCACGTTCCCCCTTCCCCTCACCTGGCGCCGGACCACGTTCCCCCTTCCCCTCACCTGGCGCCGGACCACGTTCCCCCTTCCCCTCACCTGGCGCCGGACCACGTTCCCCCTTCCCCTCACCTGGCGCCGGACCACGTTCCCCCTTCCCCTCACCTGGCGCCGGACCACGTTCCCCCTTCCCCCTCACCTGGCGCCTTTCTCCTTTCCCTGGTCCACCTTTCCCTGGCTCGCCTTTCTCCTCCCCTCCCTTCCCCTCCCCTCCCTTCCCCTCCCCTTCCTTTCCCTGGCCCACCTTTCCCCTCCCTGGCCCACCTTTCCCCTCCCCTCCCTTCCCCTCCCCTCCCTTCCATGGCCCACCTTTCCCCTCCCTCATTTTGGCGCCTACTACCTTGAGATGATTTCAGGGCTTAGCATCCCCACGGCCCGGTCCTAGACCAGGCCTCCTTTTTGTTACCTTCTGTACCTCCTACCTATTAGGCGGTAGGCCTATTAGGCCTGACATACTTAACAAAGATGATCACTGCGCCTCTTCACAAAGGAGGTAGTAAAGCAGATGGACAAAATTATAGACCAATAGCTTAACCTCACACATCATAAAAAATCTTTGAAAGAGTGCTAAGAAGTAAGATTACAAATCGCATGGCATCACAACATCTCTATATCCTTGGACAACACGGGTTCAGAACAGGGTGCTCCTGCCTCTCACAGTTGCTAGGTCACTATGACCTGGCCTTAGGTGCCATGGAAGATAAACAAAACGCAGATGTAATATACACAGACGTTGCAAAACCCTTCGACAAATGTGACCATGGTTTTACTGCCCACAAAATGAGTGCAAAGGGAATTACTGGCAAAGTTTGGAGAAGGATCTTCAACTTTTAACGAACATAACTCAGTGTAATAGTCAACACAGTAAAATCCGGATATTCTACTGTGAAAAGCTCTAGTCTCCCATGGTACCGTACTTACACAGGTACTTTTTCTCTTCCAAATATCAGACATACTTTACCTTGAGGGTACCTTGAGATGGTTTCAGGGCTTAGCATCCCTGCAGCCAGACCTGGTCCTCGACCAAGTCTCCTCGCTGCTGGACATGTCAACCAGGCTGTTTGACGTGGCTGCTTCACAGCCTGATGTCTGAGTCACAGCCTGGTTGATCAGGTATTCTTTAAAGGTACTACTTATTAAGTTCTCTCTTGAACACTGTGAGAGGTTGGCCAGTTATGCTCCTAACGTGTAGTGGAAGCGTGTTGAACAGTCTTGGGCCTCTGATGTTCTCTCTCAAAGTACCTATTGCTCCTCTGCTTTTCAACTGGGGTATTTTGCACATCCTGCCATACCTCCTGGTCTCATGTGGTGTTATTTGTGTGTGCAGGTTTGGGACCAGCCCCTCTTACTATTTTCCTCGTGTAAATTATTATGTCTCTCTCTCCCGCCTGTGCTCAAGAGAATACAGATTTAGGAATTTTAGTCAGTCCCAATAGTTTTGGTGTTTTACTGAGTGGATTCTAGCAGTAAAGGATCGTTGCACGCTCTCCAGGTCCGCAATTTCTCCAACTTTGAAAGGGGCTGTCATTGTGTATACCTCGAGTTGCTTTCAGGGCTTAGCATCCCAGCGGCACGGTCATCGACCAGGTCTCCTCGTTACTGGACTGGTCAACCAGGCTGTTGGACGCAGCTGCTCGCAGCCACGTCGCAGCTGCAATAGTATTCCACTCTAGAGAGCACTAGTATTTTGAAAAGTATCATTGGTATACCATCTCAAGTGTAAAGGGTCAGCTCCTGCGCTATGGAAAAAAGGAAATTTTAAATGGAAACCATATATAAAAATGGAATGAAATCACTCTAGAAGGAAAAAGCAATGTAAAGAATCTAGGAGTAATCATGTCAGAAGACTTTACCTTTACAGAACACCATAAAGTAGCTGTCACGGCTGCAAGAAAAATGACAGGTTGGATAACAAGGACCTTCCAAACAAGGAATGCTATACCAATGATTCTTTTTAAGACAGTAGTGCTCTCTAGAGGGAAATATTGTTGCAGCAGCCCCATTTGAGTTGGAGAAATTGCTGACCTAGAGAACGTACAGAGATCATTTACTGCTAGAATCCACTCTATAAGTCATCTTAATTATTGGGGCCAATTAAAAATCCCTAAATCTGTATTCTCTAGAACACAGGTGAGAGAGATACATAATCTACACATGGAAGATATTGGAGGGACTGGTTCCAAATCTGAACAGACATAATATCTCATGAGACCAGAAGGCATGGCAGGATGTGCAAAATACCCCCGTTGAAAAGCAGAGGTTCAATAGGTACTCTGAGAGAGAACATCAAAGGCCCGAGACTGTTCAACACTCTTCCACTACACATTAGGAGCATAAATGGCCTGCCTCTCGGTGTTCGAGAGAGAACTCGACAAATACCTCCAAAGAATACCTGATGTACCAGGCTGTGATTCATAAGTCGCCAACAGCCTGGTTGATCAGACAACCAACCGGGAGGCCTGGTTGGAGACCGGGCTGCGGGGCTGTTGAACCCCGGAAGCTACACAAGGTAGGTATGTAACCTTTTCCTACCCCAATTGCCTTCAATGGTGCAGAACCCCATTGCCCCCCCTTCCCCCCTCATGCCCTGCAGTGCACACTTTGCATCATAGACTTGTACAATTTCCTGTGCCCTTGCAAATGTATCACCTTGAGTGTGTCTTGTGCTTTGCAGGTTGTGTGAGGGTGGCTGGTGAGGATGTCTGTCGGCTCTCCTACGCCGTCACTCGAGTCTCTGTCTGGGACTCCATTAGGTTCCCTTATCGACTCTGACCCACCCCGCTCCCTGGAAAACTCTCCCCCTGCATCCACCACAGGTAAATTGTGTTCATTTTTGACAAATGTGGGAAAAATGGGTATTGTTTAGCCTTTAAGCTACCAAGTTATTTTGAGTCTTGCATCCAGGTGCTCGTTGAAAATCAAACAACCGAAAAAACATTAGGATGAATCACACATGGCAATATATCCACGTGGAGAAATTGCAGGAAGCGATGTGAAGAGTGCAATAGTTAAAAAAGAGAGGATTTAAATTTATATATCTGTATTGTATTTTCTAGACCAGGCAGTTTAAGGGGCCAGAATCACAGGCATAGTCAAAAAGTATTGAAAATTTTGGGATGCAGTAAAACATGTATTAAAGTAGCAGAAAATTTGCAATACTAATGCAAAAAAAAAAAAAAAATATATATATATATATATATATATATATATATATATATATATATATCACATCTATATATATATATATATATATATATATATATATATATATATATATATATATCTATATATATATATATATATATGTCGTACCTAATAGCCAGAACGCACTTGTCAGCCTACTATGCAAGGCCCGATTTGCCTAATAAGCCAAGTTTTCCTGAATTAATATATTTTCTCTAATTTTTTTCTTATGAAATGATAAATCTACCCATTTCATCATGTATGAGGTCAATTTTTTTTTATTGGAGTTTAAATTAACGTAGATATATGACCAAACCTAACCAACCCTACCTAACCTAACCTAACCTATCTTTATAGGTTAGGTTAGGTTAGGTAGCCGAAAAAGTAAGGTTAGGTTAGGTTAGGTAGGTTAGGTAGTCGAAAAACAATTAATTCCTGAAAACTTGGCTTATTAGTCAAATTGGGCCTTGCATAGTAGGCTGAGAAGTGCGTTCTGGCTACTAGGTACGACATATATATATATATATATATATATATATATATATATATATATATATATATATATATATATATATATATATATATATATATATAATATATATATATATATAATATATAATATATAGTGTAGCCTTTCTGCTGTGACCCCTGTGGACTGGCTGCCCCGGCCAGCCCATGTGGTCCACATGCTCTAAAACATTGTTTACATGCACCGTACTGTTATTTTATATTCGGATGTTTGTTTTTATTTTTGTTTGTTGGGTTGGACTCGCAACATATCTAAGGCTCTCAACTGCTGGGAGATATCAGTGACTTGCTTGACATTATAATGTGAAAGTTTGTTCTATGTTGTAAAGCTGTTATATATCACACAAACTTAACATTAGTTAATATTATTATTATTACTGTAATATTATTATTATTATTATTATTATTATTATTATTATTATTATTATTATTGTATGTATTTAATTTCATACAAATAGCAGTGAACCCATGATTTTGTTCTCCATTGAATGTGATTTCCGTGAAATTTGTGTGCTCATTGAACTTCACACATGAAAATTGTTGGAGGTGCAAAGTAGTAAGATTACAAATCACATGGAATCACATCTATATAACCCTGGACAACACGGGTTCAGAACAGGGCACTTCTGCCTCTCACAGTTGCTAGGTCACTATGACCTGGCCATAGGTGCCATGGAAGACAGGCAAAACGCAGATGTAATACAGTATACACAGTCGTTGCAAAACCCTACGACAAATGTGACCATGGGGCGCACAAAAGGAACTACTGGCAAAGTAGGGGGAGGCATCTTCAACTTCCTAAAAAACAGAATGCAAAGTGCAATAGTCAACAATGTAAAGTCAGGATCATCCACTGTGAAAAGCTCAACCCCCAAGGTGCATTGGAACGTTCTCATCCTCATATGGGACATAGACAAGGATACGAACTAAATTCTATCATCCTATGCAGATGATGCTATTATTGTCATGAGAGTAGATAATGTAGAGGATACAGAAAACCTCCAGTCTGATGTTAATCTGGTATTTTAATGGGTCACAGAATAAACATGTTTTAATGAAGATAAGTTCTAGCTATTATATATCACCATATATAAAACAGAATCAAATCACAGATGGAACAAAAAAGCAATGTAAACCAATGTAACGGTTCTATTGTTACGTAAAGTATGGTGACAAATAAACACAGACACTAAGATATTATATATATATTTGGTCGAATATACAGAAGTACACCGGTGATACTTTGGTGTGAGTTGAGCGCACTGAGCGTCGGTACAGTATCTCGCAAGTGTCTGCTCTAGACCACACTTGAAAGATCTAGGAGTAATCATGTCAGAAGACCTTGCCTTTACAGAACACCATAAAGTAGCTGTCACGGCTGCAAGAAAAATGACTGGTTGGATATCTTGGGTTGCAGATATGATATACACTTTGTAAAAGCCTTTGACAAATGTGACCGTGGAGTGCACAAAATGCCCTCAAAAGGAACTACAGTACTGGCAAAGTAGGGAGATAGATCGATAGATCTACAACTTATTTCTTATGGATCTTATGGATATTTGACTTGTATCCATAAGATATAAGCCCCCTTTCACCCGAGGCTGGCTGGCTTTCAAAGCCAAGCAGAAGGAAGAGTAATAATTATTAATTAGTTATAATATAATAATAATTATAATAATTATTATAATTATTATTATTATAATAATTATAATAATAATGGTTGTAATTACGGTACTAATTATTACTCTCTTATGCTTGGTCTTGAAGGAAGCCGGCCTTGGGTGAAAGGGTTCTGTGACGCTCTCTGTCTGGAACCTGTAGGTGCAGGGCTCGAAAGTCCACCTCCTGGGGCTCGTGCGGCCCAAGCTTTGCTTCGGGAGGCTGGGGTTGTTCTTGCCCTTGCTGGGGTGCTTGTTCTCCGGCCACTACCACGGTGGTCTGCGGGTTTGGAGTCCCTGTGCCTTCTTTTACCAACTTCAAAGTTAACTCCGGAACTGGAGCCCCTAAGGCAGTTCGTTGTTGCCTTCAACTTTGTTCATACAGTTCCTGCAATGGTGCTGGAACCAATCCTAGTGCATTTGCCTTTCTATTGGAGACTTTCGGTGCCATGGAGAGGTGGTAACCTGCTGCTTGGATGACAGCTTTTCCTCCATATCAACCTACCCTGGCTTTGTTACCCTGGCCTTTTCCCTTCACAACAGACCAACAACCAGAGTGCAACTCCATAGTCTCCTATGACTGATGGATGCGTACTACTGTACTATGACTTATGGGTCTTCAACGAAACTTATTTCTTGGATTTCGTGAACTGTTGAAACAAGGGCTGCCATTCCAGTGATGATATTTTTTCAAGTCAGTGCCTCATTCAAAGCTGGAGATATGGCATATTTGTACAGTATTGTATATCATGACAACTTGATTTACACACTTTCCAATGTGTTGCCAAGTTCACTTTTCCTTTGTCTACCATTTCATCAGTGTCAGTAGTTGTCACGATGTTCATATCTCGACTGTCTTTCCAATGCACTACTGTAGTAAAATTTTGCTGCTTTTTCTCAGTTGACAATTGCCACTGAAATATAGTACTAGAAATAAATACTGCACTGAAATACCACTGGCATTTCTCGATGTAAATTTTCTGTTCGACAGACTCCAATCTTGTGTTCAAGTAGGGACATAGTTAGCAAGGGACTTGTACAGTGTAGAGAGTATGCCTCTTGTTCATCAGTTGATCCACGAATGTCTTTACCACACTGATAGTCAACCAGTAAGGATATTGACTGAGTATGTCCATGTTGGTACGAGAATATAATATAATGTATTATACAGTATATTGGTTGCTGTTCTGGTTTCACATATCATGAAGAATTTCTGTTCAAACCTGTGCCACTTCGATGAGATACACTGCTTGAAAGCAAGATGTCCCTTGAAAAGAAATTGCGATTCATCAATAACTACATTCTGGCCTAGTACAAAATTCTTCAAACTTTCTACTCACATCGCTGAACACTTTCCTCACTTTTCAGTCTATCGTTTCGATCCAGTCGGTCAAAACACAAGACTTTCTCGTAGAAGGAAAGCAACATGTAAAAGATCTAGGAATTACGATGTCCGATGACTTGACTTTTAGTGAACATATCTGAGCAAATATAGCAGCAGCTAGGAAAAGGATAGGATGGATTATGAGAACATTCAAATCCAGAGATTCCACAGCAATACTAATACTATTTAAATCACTAATGCTGTCCCATCTAGAGTATTGCTCGGTACTCACTTTCAGAGCAGGAGAGAATTCTGAAATAGAGGGAATACTGTACAGAGAATCTATAAGTGCACACAGACATGATAAAGCACCTAAATAATTGGGACCATCTCAAAGCTTTCAAAATGTACTCTCTGGAAAGGAGATGAGAGGTTATCTTGAGATGATTTCGGGGCTTTTAGTGTCCCCGCGGCCTGGTCCTCGACCAGGTCTCCACCGCCAGGAAGCAGCCCGTGACAGCTGACTAACACCCAGGTACCTAATTTACTGCTAGGTAACAGGGGCATAGGGTGAAAGAAACTCTGCCCATTGTTTCTCGCCGGCGCCTGGGATCGAACCCAGGAACACAGGATCACAAGTCCCGCGTGCTGTCCGCTCGGTCGACTGGCTCCCCAAGGGTATTGGGGAGCCGGAACTCCCCATTTGATACCTCTCACTCTTGAGGGGTATCAAATAATACATGGAAGATACTGGAAGGCCAGAGCCCAAATTTACACAGTAGCATAACATACTGGAGCAAAAGATTCGAAAGGAAATAGAGAATAGAAGCAGCGAGGAGTAGAGATGCCATCTTGAGGTTATCTCGATTTCGGGGCTTTTAGTGTCCCCGCGGCCCGGTCCTCGACCAGGCCTCCTGCCATAGGCAAAATCAGAGAACACAGTCTGATTAACAGATCCACAGACCCTCCCAGCAAGCATTAGAAATATTTCTGGAACACAGGTGGATGTCTCCAAGAAGCATTTAGATAAGTTGTTGCAAGAAGTGCCAGACCAACTGGGTTGTAGTGAATATGTGGGCCTGTAGGCTGCTTCAAGCAACAGCCTGTTGGACCTAGTTATCACAATTCAAGCCTAGCCCCAGGCTGTACTAGGGAAGTAGATGAATTCCCCCCTCCCCCTCCCCCCCTCCCCCCACCTCCCCTCCAAGTATGCTTTAGGTATGGATCCACATTATCAATGTTTTCAAACGGAAGGCGCCTTAAAAGCAGCAGGAATTATGTGATGTGTAGTACCTATTATGTGATGTGTGCATCCCTAAAATTAGGGTTGGAACAATGCTATCTTTGTTCCAGTAATCTTGGATGATATGTTTCACAGCATGTTTTTGACATTTGACAATTCTCCTTGTATAATATTTTTGTCATGTGCATCTTTCTTGTGTGGCAACCCCCTCATCTATCATTTTCTCAGTCAGTCCATCCGCAGTAGTTTACTACCAGTTCCTCCTCCTCAGCTCCTATCATTTCCTAGAGGAGGCTTGTTACCTATCATTTTCCACCCATGGTGGACCACCCACCCACCCATCATTTTCTGACTGGCCCCCATTCCTATCTTTGTATTAACCCCCACTGACTCAACTCTCCCACTTTTTATATCATGGTACCCTAATACTGTGCATTAATTTGTCTTTTATAACTGTCAACGAATTTTGAAATACGGTATATAGTAATGGAGCATTATGTATTGCAGGTTCGACAGTTGGACGCAACTCTCCCGTTGCTACAGTATGTGGACTGTGTAACGACACCTATGTGCTGCCTCGTGTGCTATCCTGCCTACATGTGTTCTGCTTGGGTTGCCTAGAAAAAGTGTGTGACGGTGGAGACAGACTCGTGTGTCCCCAGTGCCAAGCTGTAACGACTGCCCCACCACCCCTGTTGTTGCCAGACTACGCACTACATCGCCTGTTAGAGACTCCAGTGGATGAGCCTGCATCCTGTACGGCCTGCAAGAGTCGTGACGTGGCTGCTGTTGCCCGCTGCTTGGATTGTGCCAAGCTTCTCTGCCCTCATTGTGTTATGGCTCATCAATTTATGCATTGTTTTGAAGGACATCGTGTGGTGACCCTCGCAGAGCTTGCCCAGCGTGATGAGCGGCCTGTAACCTGCTTACGGCATAAAGGGGAACCCCTTAAGTACTTTTGTGTAACTTGTAGTGCCCCCATCTGTCTTGATTGTACTGTGTTGGATCACCCCAAGGGTTTGCACGAATATGAGGTTTTGAACGATGCTGCCCCCCGTCATCTAGATCAGATTTGTCATGCCATGGAAGGAGGAAGGTCCAGGGCTGCAGATCTGCGGACTTGTGTAAAATCTGTTGAAGGTTCCTGTACACGTCTTCAGCAGCAGTATGAAAAGGCCCAGTCAGAGATTCACGACACTTTCACCTTCTACACGACCATGGTGGAAGAACGCAAGACAGAGCTTTTACGTGAGCTAGATTCTTTGTACCATGCCAAGCAAGTGTCTCTCTCTGTATTTGCTCAAAAGGCCCAAGAGTGTGTGGACAAGCTGCTATCTACGTGCGACTTTGTCGACAAGATGAGGAAGTATGCTAATACCACAGAGGTACTGATGTTTCGCAAACTCATTGAAGGAAAGTTGTCAGAGCAAATGGGGAAAAATTTTGATCTCGGTATGCAGAATGTCAGTGACCTAGAGTTTGTAAGCAATTTCCCTGCCATTCAAGTAGGAGTAAGGAACACATTTGGATACATTCGCTCATCTTCAGATATTCAGGTTGGACCCTCCAAGCTGCCCCCAATAGCAAGACCAAATTCGTCCAACTCTGTGAGCAGCATGAATAGTATTAACAGTTGTTTGAATGGATTATCAGGACTCAATACATACTCAAATGGTCTAAATGGAGTACCCCAGCAAATGACCACCAGCCAAAGTGTATCAAATGGCCAAATGACCACCGGTATTTCCACAAATCTGACCACTAGTTTAAGTTCAGGATTGTCCACTAGTCTTAGTAATGGCCTGGCTAATGGCTTGACCAATGGACTTACTAGTGGATTGAACAATAGCATGAATGGTAATATAAATGGGATGCTTGAGCGTCCATACAGTAACAGTCAGCTTTCCACCTTGTTGTCCAAGAGATTTAGCTCATCACAGTCTATGGGGCCATTTTCAACTAGCTTGGGAGATATGAACATGAATGGCTTGAGTTCATATGAGAAATGGAGTTGTGGAGGGGAAGGAATGTTCAGCCATGAACAGGTGAACGGTGTGAGTGCCCCCGATCCAGTGCTACACGACTTGTCACACAAGCTACTCTCCTGTTCCATCTTCCCACCTCGCTCTCAAATTAAACGCCAAAAAATGATTTATCATTGCAAGTTTGGAGAATTTGGCGTTTTGGAAGGTCAGTTCACTGAACCCAGTGGTGTGGCTGTCAATGCCCAAAATGACATAATTGTTGCAGATACAAATAACCACAGAATTCAGATCTTCGATAAAGAAGGACGTTTCAAGTTCCAGTTTGGAGAATGTGGCAAACGTGATGGTCAGCTACTTTACCCCAATCGGGTAGCTGTAGTACGTACCAGTGGAGACATCATTGTGACAGAGCGCTCTCCTACTCATCAGATTCAAATCTATAATCAATATGGACAATTTGTACGAAAGTTTGGAGCAAATACGTTGTGCTATCCTCGAGGTGTCACAGTTGATCACAAAGGCCGAATCATAGTGGTAGAATGTAAGGTGATGAGAGTCATAATCTTTGATCAGTTTGGGACAGTTCTTCACCAGTTCAACTGCCCTAATCATCTCGAGTTTCCCAATGGCGTGGTAGTTAATGACAAGCAGGAGATCTTCATCTCGGATAACCGTGCTCACTGCGTTAAGGTAATTATTGATTAACTTGTATAAACTGTAATCAGTCATTAACCTCATTAACACTATGTAATAACCCTGGGATGTTAGCTCACCCTAGCACAAA